>NC_056741.1:429465052-429702552 GCF_019279795.1 Protopterus annectens
TTTTTGCTACAGCATTTCAAATTTGTAGTACTTTTGTTTGCTGTTTCGTTGGGAACTTTTTGAGAGTCATTGCAGCCGTTTCATGGAAACTACAAATTGCCTTAAGTCTTTGTTGGCTAATGAGGTTAATCCTTTGTTGCATTTTGTCTCTACACCATCTATGGACTATGATGCTGCCTTTTCTATGACCACAGAAAACTCGGCAGATTTTGGTAAGAAGTTACAACTGCTAGAGAGGAAGGTGGGTGCATTTAAGTGCCTGCAATGGCAATGCTTTAGCTTCATGGCTTATCTGGATAGGGGTATAGTGCCATAGGGCTTGAGAGTTTTAAAGATGCCCTTGTATGGCAATGCCTATCCGGATTTGTTAAAGCGGTGGCAGCAATTAAATATTAAATTAAGTCTTGATTATATGGTCCTTATGAATGACTTTTTTTCAAATAATGAGAAAGAACTGAAGGAAGAGATAATGAATATGGAGACTGAAATTATGGCTATGCCTTGTTTCAACACTATGCTTAATTCTTATCAGCAAATGCTTGATTGACTGCAGGCACTTGATCGACTAGAGGCAACTAAGAAACGTAAGTTATTACGGGACATGACAGATTTTCAAAAAGGCCATATTTTCTCTTGGCCAAAGAATGATGTGCCCTTTCTAAATAATAATAAAATGACTGTGGTTCAAAAAACATCTATGGACACTCTTGATTTTCCTGAATTAGTAGCAACAAATTCTCCCTTTCGAGAACCGGCATCACTTAATCAATCTAATGGTGTGGTCATGACCACGCCTACTTTGGTTGCATCACAGTCAGCTGGTGCAAGTGCCGGCTTTTGCTTAACTGGAGAAGAAATGGAGAATGGTAATGATAGTAAAAAGAACAATGATGCTAAAAAATGCATCAATCTACAATAAACCTTTTTCAGAAGCGCTTTCAATTGGAACAACCAGAGAGGGTAAAAGAGCGATCGACTTCGAGGGGGAGATCAACTATAAGACAAACAGCGCATCCAACCAAGCGCAAAAACAGCAGTCCGGCCAAACAGGTCAAAGTAATCCAATGATAACGCGAGGTATTTTGAACTTATCAAGCTTCATTTTGGAAGCTTCTCATTACACATTGCTTCAGAAAGGTCTTAGTTTTATCCCAACATCTGGTGATGACTTAGTTTCTGCATTGACTGATCTCAAGTAGTTTATTAGGAATTTAAATTTAAAAGTGATGTTTAAGAATAATGTTCCTATTCAAACAGCCTGTAGAAAGCACAGTACGTTTGTACCTGTTAACATTCCTGTCCTCACAGCATATCATGATTTATGTGAGAGGGAATTGAGGTGTGCATACTCAAACACAACTAAAAAACACTATAATTTAACATATGAAGAATTTCTAGCGCTCAAAGAACTGCAGGCGGATAACAGTATAGTTATCAAGCAGGCAGACAAAGGAGGCATTGTTGTAATTATGGATGGAGTCAAATATTTTTCATCTGTGTCTGTTTTACTAGAAGATGCCCATGCCTTTAAAGCTATTTCACCTGTTGATGTTAAGAAATGTATTAGTTCTGTTAATATGATGGTATATGATTTACAACTTAGCGGTGATATTGATTTAGATTTGTTTCATTTTTTTACTGTTCCCTGTCCTACCGTACCACAATTATATAGTATACCGAAGATCCATAAATCACTAAGGGACCCCCCCCCCAATGCGACCTATTGTTTCTGGTAATGGTTGGCTCACTGAGCCTATTTCAGTTTACCTGCAGAAACAGTTGCATCCTTTTTTAACGCAATGTAATACTGTGTTAAAAGACACTACAGAATTTATTATTAAACTAAGACATTGGTTTAATAGTTTAAATACTGATATTATGCATAGAGGGGAATTTTTGTTTGTGACTTTGGATATTTCATCTTTATTTACGGTTATACCAAATGAGTACGGAATTAATTCTATTCGTGAATTTTTGACTATGCAGTCCTCGTTGTCAGCAAGGAAAATAGAGAATATTTGCTCTCTATTGGACATAGTATTAACTAATAATGTTTTTTTGTTTAATAAACAATTTTATTTGCAACTTACCGGTGTAGCAATGGGCACACCGGTAGCTAATACTTATGCAAATTTAGTTTTATTTCAGTGGGAAAGGACATATATTCATGATAGCATTAATTTTTTTGAATAAGAATGTTTGCTTTTATCAACGGTTTGTGGATGACTGCTTTTTAATTTGGAAAGGCTCTCCTGTAGAACTAATTGAATATATACAATTTTTGAATAGTACTACTGAATTTTTAAAATTCAAAATGGAATATTCAGATAATTACATAACATTTTTAGATCTTAAGGTTGTGTTGAAGGAAGGTTTGATTAATACTACAGTGTACAAAAAAGAGGTCCATGCGGGCAGGTATATACATAACATCAGTATGGACGCCCCACATGTATTTCAAGGTGTTGTGAAGGCGCAGTTTAGTAGAATCAGCAGATTAAACACTGATGATTCATGTTTCCTTTTTCAGTTAAATGAAACACTAGATGAGTTTGTAAGTAGCAGTTATGATCTTGAATCAATACTGCCTATTAAAGTTAATATTATAGCTGATAGACAGACAAAATTGAAACCGATCTTTTTGTCATTAGATGAATCGGTATCTGACTCTAATAAGAGTGCATTGAAGGAAGATAGAATCAGGTATGTGGCAACTTACAACACCATGACATATTTAGTTAAACATATTATTCAAAAATACTGGGTAGTCTTAATGGCATCTGCGGACATTAGGGCTGTTCTAAGTAGTAGACCGTATTTTTCTTACAGGAATATGAAAACATTAAAGAGCAGATTATGTTATAAAGATTTTAAAGATGAGAAAAATGTTCAACAAGGCTCTTTTAAATATGGTATGTTTAGCTGTATGAACTGTAGCTGTTGCAGTGACATTATAGGTAGTAGTGTTGGTAATACATTTGTTCACTCCATGACACATAAGACTTATAGGTTTACTGTGGTAGCAACTTGCATTAGTAACAATGTTGTTTATTTAGCAACCTGTACTGTATGCTCATCATTTTATGTAGGAAAAACAACTAGGAAGTTAAAAGAACGCATTATTGAGCATAAATCTGAGATAAGAAGGGCTAACGAAAGGAATGCTTTATATAAACACATAAGTACTCATAATAATGAACATAAATTTAAATTTAGGGTTATTGACATGGTACATATATCAGATGGGGGGGGTGACATTAATAATCTTTTAGAAGTAAAAGAGTATGAGTGGATATTAAGGCTATCAGCTGATTGTTTACCTGGCTTGAATTCTGCTGTCACACTAAAACCTATTTTAGTTAAAATACAACGTACTAAGTTATGTTAAATGTTATATGTGAGTTTGTAGGTCATGAATTTATTGTAGAATTTATTATATATATGTAAAATATTATGTTTTATTAGTTGTATGAAATTTTAAAGTTTTGTAATTGTCACATGAGTTTTTTGGGCTGCATGTCATGTGATTAACATTGACTCCTATTTAAATGGAATGTTTTAATGAAACCTGTATTAGTATTGAGAAAGGGTGTGTAACCCAAAGGCTTTGCTGTTTATAAAGGTGTATTTTTTCCTCAACGTTTGTGTCTTACTGGATTTTTGCTACAGCATTTCAAATTTGTAGGAAATAATTATGTACTATATTTCATGTAACAGTTGCCTAAAACAGTTATTTCTGTATCTAAAATATGTAAATCTTACAAGAAACAGAATAAGCAACTAAACTGCTACAAGAATAAGCTCTCATCTAGGAAAATAAGTAAAGTTCTAAACCCTGTACTGACCGTGGGTATGTGTTGGCCTGAAAAATCTGGTGTGTTCCGAATATATCCCATCCTGGTCATATGAAAATGTGGCAACCATACCAATGGTCAGAGCATTCACACAATAACTAGCCAGCCTCTTAATCCCCCCTAAAACCAGTGACCTTTTGAGGAAAGGTGTTGAATTACACTGAATGAATAATGACAATAATTAAGAGTAATAGACGTCTTTTACTTTAGAAAATAAGTATTAATACATATGCTCTGAATCTGTCAATGTTTCAAGTTAATAGTACTAATATTGTAAAAGTGTACTTGATTGTCCCTGATTTGTCCTTGTCTTGTCCCTGTTACTGTTGAAATTATTCCCTGAGTGGTTGAGAGGTCCGTACACATATGTTCACCAACCAACTGTCACATTTGTTGCTAGTACTGTTGAATACCTGTAGTGAAGTCATATATCCTAGCTACCATCCATGCGGAATGTACCACGGATGGTGTAGTGATCAAACCAGTGACTAAGGTGTGTCTGTTTCTGGGTCCAAGCCATGCAAGGGTCGCTAATTTTATGTGATGCCCAGAATAATGTCTGCTGGATATAGGGAGGTAAAGCTAGCAGGGATGCGCGGTGGACATTCAACAGTATGGGAAATGTAAATAGGTATGTAGGTGTATATGTATATGTACAGACAGATATATATATATATATATATATATATATATATATATATATATATATATATGAATGAACATGGTCACAATAAAGCAGTTGTAGAATGTGAAGGGAAACACCAGTGGAACCCCCCCACACCCTGTATTATGTAGTGCCGACATATCAAGCTGGTCAGAGGTGGACAAACCACTGCGTCTGTAAACTCAGGTAGAATGGTAACATTGGGACTAACTCTGTCCACGTGCTAATTCTGACTTTCAAATGGGTACAGGGCTGTTCCAGTCTCCAGACAGACAAGCCTAAACCAGGATGACCACATGAACACCCTGACAAACACACGTATGTGCCAGGACTATAAGCTTTGGAGTTCTGAATATCCTCGGAGTGAGTAAACATGCAGCATGGGTCCAGAGCAGTAGGGAATAGGGAATGGCGCATGTGTAGTACTGCGGTTTTCCCAGCAGGAGAATGGATGCCTGCTGTGTATGTGAAGTGTTGAGGCGTGTGTTCTGGTAACTATGAACCATGGGTATACATATAAATGAAGCAGAACACCAATAGTGTAGTGGTTAGAGCATCCACCTAACATAAAGGCATTCCCGGTTCAAGTTCGACTATAGCACATATCACTTTCCTTGTGGAATGAATGTCACTGTGCTGTAAAGCCAACATTTAAACATGTAAAGGTGAACTTATGTTTCGCATGGGGCCATTAACTGGATTCCTTCAATCAAAGTGGCATTGTCATAATGAATAAAGCACATGTAAGCACAAATAAGCAGCAGTAAACATATGTAACTCACAGTAAGCATAGGCGAGTGTGCCTGCGTGGGTGTAATCAGCTCCCAGCATAGGAAATGTATGTTTTAATGTACAGATGTAATATATATCTATATGAAAAATGAACGCCGTAAGAATAAAGCATACACAAGGGTTGTGAAGGGAATCGAGAGCAACTAAAATATTATACAGTGCTTGCAGATGTCAGAAAAAGCTGCCCAAGAGTGAGCAGAGCACCGCTATTCACACCACAGACAGGGTTCTACCAGTGGGCATAACATCACTGAACTGCTATGTCTACATTACACACAGATGGAATGTAGTCCATGTTGGGACCACCTACACTTGTAAACTGCAAATGGCCGTAATCCATAACACCAGGAAAGGCATGTATGTGTAAATATAAATGGTGGGAGACCCTGTGAATACAAAATGTGTGTAGGGCCCCAAACGCTCTGGAGAGGGCAATTTGTAAAGGTGTGTCATGGCTGCGATATCAAGTGGATAATGGCTGTTACTCATGGAAACTCAACACGGGTGGGGTGGAGGAACTATGGGTATGCGATTATGGATCCAGAAGTGCCAGGGTTGGTTGGGCCGGTTCCAATGGACTGCCCCATGTAGGTCAGCTAGTACATAATAGGTATATATGCATACGCACATGCAGACAGCAATATGTTGAAGTACATTCTCTGTAACACATGCACTCCATTTATTGACAAAAATAATATGAATGTGCACAGACAAACAAAGACAGTAGCTGGAATAATAGGCTGGGCAGATGAGGAACAGGTCAATGACACTGTATCACATCCCAATTACCATCGGTAATCCGTACATGAACATATTGCAAAATCTGTCCGCTGTATAACGTGCTAAATGCCGATTATAAGATAACTGGAGTGAAGTGTCGGTGTCATAATGACTAAGGCAATAGTATGCTGGTGAAGCAGATATCAAACCCAATACGCATGTGTAAGTACGTATGAGCGGGAAGTGTATTGGTCAATGGACACACAGATGTATATATATTCATATATATATATATATATATATATATATATATATATATATATATATACATATATATATATATATATATATATATATATATATATATATATATATAGATATATATATACACACACACACACACACACACACACACACACACATATATATATATATATATATATATATATATATATATATATATATATATATATATATATATATATATATATATACATACACATATATATACACACACACACACACACACACACACACACACACACACACACAAAAATAAATAAATATATATATAATTAATATTCCTATGTGGGTATAGCAGACGCCCATACCTCCCAAACCTTAAGAGCACATTTACTGGATAGTCTGTAAAACATTGGGGGAACACACAGGGACTATATCAGTGAACTGTACCCGATTATCATGGACATCTGTGATTACGAATCAGAATCTAACACAGTCCCAACTAAACCCTTCCAGAACTAGTGATATTAGGTGGACAGGTGGCAGAATACACATAATGACTAATTACAACATGTATGCATCATAAACAGCATGTACCTCGACAAATGTGTATGAATACATATGCTCTGGGACTGTCAATGTGTCAGGTTAATAGTACCAATCATCTAAATGTGTCCCTGAGGGTGTTATGCAGTGTCCCTGATTCAGTGTTCATTCTCCCCCATTCGTATATGAGGTCTGCTAGTGATAGAAAGCGCATATTCCGACGACTACCTTAGGTAGATGATAGCATAATAGGCTGGGGTTACCACCTGTTCACCTTTGCGAGGGACACTCCCCTTTGGGCAGTTGTGTCCTGCAAAATAAATGTTATTATGGTACATGGCCTGTGATTTAGGGCAAAGAATCCATATATTGTCTGTAGTGGTTGCATAAAACGATTATGTTGTATCTGAAACACCTAGATGTTATAGGAAACAGTATTAGCAACTATAATGCTACAAGAATAACCTTTACTTATGCAAACCGGTGAAGTAGTCTATTTTCTACTGGCTGTGTGTATGTGTTGCCTTGCCAAATCTGACATCTCTACATATAGGTCCTATAGGGCTGCCACCTTTCCAAATGGCCAAAGTGGGACCTGCTCCGTAGAAATGTCAGACATACCAGGTCAGAACATACCTACAGCCGTGCATAGTACAGAACTATATGTACTAGCACAAATAAAAGCTTAGTCTAGTAGCAGCCCAGTTGCTTATGCTACTTCACATTACATACAGAAGTGTCATATATACAATAACTGTTACATGCAATTATTAGGGAAACGTAGAATATAATATTGTCCTGTAATCAGGAAATTTGCTATGTCTTATTTTCGCATGACACATACGCCTAAGGAGGGACTGTCCCATGCAAAGTGGGACAGGTGCTAATCCTAAAGTCACACCTCGGCCAATTTAAAAGGTGGCAAACCTACAATAGGTATGTAATAGCATGACCCGGCAGATGGATGTGGGTCCCAAAACACATTTACTTGTCTGCATTGCAGAGTATCGGTTCCCATGTATCAGCCAGATGGGAGCAGATTGTATGAGGAACATGCATATAATATGATTAACTCACTGGACAGGCTGCCAATTCAGTACAGTCGAACGCCATGCCGTCACCTAATGGTCATCCATACCCGATACTGTAGTCATGTAGTCCGATGTAATAGGCATCACAAGGGATTGCGCCCACCCAGCATGAGTGACACATGCAAGCACCAATGTTGCTGCATGTGCAAGTGAGGGAGTGAGCGGGTGTAAGTGTGTTTGGCTACCAGTATGTGAGTATTGCACTGGTAAAGAAATGTGGAGTCTAAACAAGTGTAAGAAGCTGTAACCAGAGGTCAGCAGTGCTTAACACTGCGCAAACCCATGCACAACCGCTCCCAACTGCTTCAATGTGCCTTACTTACTCCGCATCCAATGGGCTTGTTCTCGCCGCAAACAAATAACTGTCCTTTGCAAGTGTTGGTAGCAACACCCTGAGCACACAGCTAATGTGAATTACCAATACACCATGGCAAATATACAGACAATAGACAGTACCACACACATACCATACAGCACAGTCATTCAACAGTATAGCAATGTACCAGCAGATATGACCGGTATGACCATTCCACATGTTGTCGACTGACATTGCCATCATACCTGCATGTGTTTGAGCATGCCCAGTATGGTCAACTGTATCGCATGTGTTACATGTCCAGGTAGTCAGTACTGTGGTGCCGACCTCTGCATTGTACACTGACAGGTGGCATGCTGTGTCTGCAGGGTATCCATTGGTCATGTGGCATTGACTGTTGCTACATTTCTGCACAGTGTGGGGGGACATCCGACTGTATCCACATTCCTACACAGCACAAGGGGGGCGCACCTGACTGTTACATTTGTACGTTGGAAGGGCGGTACAGCTGACACTTGTACACTTTTGCTACTACTGTACTTGTATGTCAGGTACTCCATTTCAGTGTGTAGACCTACCTATTGTGCTGGCTAGAGGCATACCAGTGTACTCCAGATCTTAGCTTTAATTACCAACATATTAGTTTCAGACGTCCTAGACTTCACAACCTACATCCAACTGCCTGGCCTGCTGTAGTCTGTCTCTGTGGGTCTGTGGGGGGGTCATTCATTGGGCATATTCAGAGGCCACAGTACAGCATTTGTCTGTGTTGGTCTACACCTGTCCAGCTGGTTGAGACTTGTGTGGGTTGTATGGACACACATGATGCTCAGCCCATTACCTGCAGTGGGTTATGACACCCTGTGTACTACTGGCTACTATGGTGACCCAGGTATGTGCTACAGATTTCATGGTGCCACTATGGATGTCTACTGTCCACTGCCTTAACATTCGGACACCAGATTCCCTTGCATGCTCACATCCATACCATAGCTACAGTTAACAACACATTCTAATACAACTGCCAATTGGTAGGTTGATTGACTTACCTTGAGAGTGTGCCAGACCTGAGGATGGTGCTGGAGGGCTGCCTATGTTGGATGCACACAGTGCACTTCCTATACATGGATGAGTACAGGTACTGTCATGTTTGGCATCCCTTTTACTGTCTGTGCGAGTCAGAGAAGGTGACATTCCCTGGGTACCTACTATGTCAGTGCATATGCTATGCGTTGCCTCTTTGCCAAGGCCAGGTCATACTGGGCACACCTCCTTCCACCTACTGGGTCTGGCTCAGATTGTTCCTCCACTGAGTCACTCTGTGCCTGTACAGGCCTTGGCATTGGTGGGAGGCTGTGTGGCCCTGCCCCATGCTGTTCCTGCTGCAGCTGTTTCCGCAGGATCATATTGTGTAGCATAGCAAATAGCACATACCATAACAATTTGGGTGCATGTAGCTAGTGAGTACTGCAAGGCTCCACCAGATGTGTCCAGACACTGGAACCGGGACCTGAGCATCCCAGACACATGCTCTATTATATGTCTGGCCTGTGTGTGTGCCTCATTATGGCATAGTTGTTCAGGTGTGTGTGCATTTCTGATGGGTGTCATCAGCCACGGCTCCAGTGGGTACCCAGCATCCCCCACTAGGTGACCGTAGGGGATGTCCATATTGGCAAAGCTGTGGTACAGCTGTGTCAGATGCCATATATCGGAATCGTCATAGCTTCCAGGGCAGCCAGCACACACATTCAGTATAATGCCCTGTGCATCACATGCAACCTGGCAGTTGATGGAGGGGATGCCCCTGCAGTTAATGTAGGCCCTACCCTGCTCACCGAGTGGTGCTTTGATGCATACATGCATGCAGGCTATAGCACCCACTACCCCAGGGTAGTCTGCCATTTGGTGGAAGAGACGCATATTGCTGTCAACATCTCACATGTGTTGAGGAAATGTACGTGCTCACTGGCATGTGGTGACATGGCATCCAGGAACTGGTGGAATACTCTGGATGCAGATGCCTGTGAGATCCTCATGATATCCCCAGTTGTGCTTCGGGATGCACCTGTGGCTCGTATACCTAGGCCTACACATACCTTGGTATCCACTGGGATGGGTTTCCCTCGGCCTGTTCGATGTGTCAGGTGTGGCCGGCACAGCTCAACAATCTGTTGTAGGAGGTCTTTGTCCACCCCATAGTGCTCCACTATCTTCAGCTCATGTAGCCCCTGGTAGGTTACCCTGGGTCTGTACAGTCTTCTCTGTCTCCTCACTGAGGGTTGTTCGGCAGCATTCACATCCTCACCACCCTCAGCCTCCTGCACATGTTGGTCTATGTTGCCTGCTGCAGCCCTTTTCATTTTGTTGGATTGTTTTGTAAAATGTCCCCGCATGTATACACTGGTGGTGTAGAGTGTGGAAAAACCAGAGGGTATGGTGCTTGCTCACTTTATCATAGTGTTCTGAGCTGGGCTGGGCCTGTAATCTGCTGATTGTCATAATTATCACCTGTTTGCCCAGCTTGTTCACCTTGACTACTTTTCTATTGCTGTTGTCCCTCCCAATTGCACTAGGCAGGTATAGACACACCCCTAGCTTAGGCGTGCTAAGCCAGGAGCAATCACGAGACACAGGGCTCCAATGTACGTACAGCATGCCTGACGACCCCCCCATGCTTTCACCTATATATGAGTCCTGCACCCAGCTATCTATACACATGCACTCTTGAGATCTGTATCACACCCTTTGGATAAACGGGATTCACTATTTTCCATCTCGTTTGCATAGTATTGTCTTCTAATGCATAGTTACATGACCCATACTGAGCCTCCCCCAAAATAACCACTGCTTACTGTCATGCAGATCCGCACACAACTGGTTAAAAGTGCCTTACTATCATTGTATTCAATGTCCCTTGTTCTTCCCAGCAACATAACCACCGGCCTCTGCACGGCTCGAACCTGGGACCCTGCACACTACAGATGATGTGCTTTACCACTAAGCCATAGCACATATACATAAATCTGAGATTATCATGTATAGATCATCCAGCACAGGCATTCAGCAGTATAGGACATGTATTCAATCATGTAGATTTATGTGTGCTAATGTCCACATATATATATATATATATATATATATATATATATATATATATATATATATATATATATATATATGTATACACATATACATATACACACACATATGTAGATATAGAATATATATCTCAACAGCGGACCATGTGACACCAAAGCATTAGACAAGAATGAAAAGGAAACCATATGCACCTCCTGCATTATGTACTGGTGTTAATATCAAGGCAAGTGTGTTTCTGTGCATCACACGGGTTCAGACTGTATTAAGGGTAAGATTAGGGCTGCTGACATTACTCACCAGACCTATTGCCGAATGTATGTGTATGTCTTGCCAACCCAGTCTCTTGGCCGATTGTGACATTTATGGCCACTATATAGGAAAACAAAAAAACATGCTCCTCAACACATCCAGTAACTAGCCACTCACAGACACCAGCACATAGGATATGACTGCCAAACACACACACACCTGTCATCCCTTGGAATAGAACACCTACCTGTCTATTCTATCACACTACAGCATTATACAGTTACAGAACACGCTACCGAGATTACTGGGACACAACACTCCCAGCGGTGTACTTCTAGGTGGGTGACATCATCAGCAATGGCAAAGTCGGTGATAGGGATTGTATGGAGTGTGAGCAGTCTAAAAGCATTATTCTGTCCCCAGGCAGACGGACACACACACACACACACACACACACACACACACACACACACAGTTGGCATGGCTGGGATTAGAATACAGACCTAACTACCTTATCACACTACAGCATTACGCAGTTACAGAAAGCACTACCGAGATTACTGGGACACAACACTCCCAGAGGTGTACTTCTAGGTGGGTGACATCATCAGCAATGGCAAAGTCAGCGATAGGGATTGTATGGAGTGTGAGCAGTCTAAAAGCATTATTCTGTCCCCAGGCAGACGGAGACACACACACACAAAGTTGGCATGGTTGTGATTAGAACACAGACCTAACTACCTTATCACACTACAGCATTACGCAGTTACAGAATGTGTTACCGAGATTACTGGGACACAACACTCTCAGAGGTGTACTTCTAGGTGGGTGACATGATCAGCAATGGCAAAGTTGGCGATAAGGATTGTATGGAGTGTGAACAGTCTAAAAGCATTAGTCTGTCCCCAGGCAGACGGAGACACACACACATACACACACACACATAGTTGGCATGGCTGGGATTAGAGCACCGACCTAACTACCTTATCACACTACAGCATTATGCAGTTACAGAACGTGCTACCAAGATTACTGGGACACAGCACTCCCAGAAGTGTACTTCTAGGTGGGTGACATCATCAGCATTGGGAAAGATGGTGCAAGGGATTTTATGGAGTGTGAGCAGTCTAAAAACATATTTCTGTCCCCAGGCAGACGGAGACAAACACACGCCAGTGGTGTGATCAGGACAACTGCCTATCTATGGACCACTATTACAATACTACATAGATACGAGCCACGCCACAGACACTACACCTTTCAAGACTGTCAATACGACCTTATAGGAATGCGGACATCGACAAAGATGCTGTCAGTTATGATGTACATACCTGTGAGCACTGTGTGTTCAATTTAGGAATCCATCCTGAAGTGGGGTATGGCCATCTGTTGACTGGATGACTACTATCGCTATACAGGGTTACAATGGCCATGCCCATACACATAGAAGCACATAACCGACACAAGGTGTCACTGGGCATGCTCACACACTTAGTAGCACACGGCCATTTAGAATGCACTATGTGTCCATCTACACAACGTTATACTGGGCATGCTCACCCACTTAGTAGCACAGGGCTATTTTGTATGCACTCTGATTCTAAACACGGAAGGGCATAGTGGCCATGCTATGACAGTTAGAAGTGAACAACACATTGTAATGGACTCCGGTGTCGATAGTTGTCATTGTTAGCAGGAACGCTGCACTACATATATCTGTCACTGGTCTTCTACACATTTGCTGCTGTCCGTCACCTTAGATGCACCAATCTAAACCTGGCGTACTACTACCACCCATGGTGATGTCCTGCCAGGAGTGGCTACTTCGCCCATATAGTGCCATTCATAGATGAATGTCCTGAGACCAGGTTAATACCCTGACACCTAGAGGACAACTGCATTGTATGTGTATGCTAAAAAGTGTTAGATGTGTAGCGTTTGTAATCACAGCTACCCAATGTAGATCCAACAATGGGGAATACCGACATCTGTGCAGTGAGGAACACCTGGCTGAAGGCTCAGTTGTGCACAATAGCACTACCACTGTATACCTCAGATACAGACATGTGGGCCATAATACCAGTATGAACCGCTCCAGGTGGTGGTGTCTCCCAAGTACATGAAGGCCACTCTCATGTACTGACCAGTACACCCTCAAAAGGCATCACAGATGTGTCAGGTGCAGATCACAGTGTCAAAAGCTGCATTCTAGGATGTAGCCCTCAGACATCACTATGTCCTTGGACCAGCAACACACATCCATACATGTGGTAGAACATATATTAGTACAAGACCATGTGACCCATGATCAGTGGACTGTACCTAGCTCTACAACAGCTGTGCAGACTACCCATGTACTGACACAGTTGCATCATGTGTTATGCAATGCAATGATACCACTGTTCATAACCAGGTCGGCTGTACACATAACAGGGGCCCTGGGTCATATACAGCAGTAACAGATGACTGTTGCTGTACACTAGTAAACACCCTCATGTTTGGATATGACATACATGTACCTGCCATGGATATGTACATGCCACATACACACACACACACACACACACACACACACACACACACACACACACACACACACACACACACACACACACACACAACACATATGTACATAGCATAGCTGTTGCTGTCCTTTGTGCAGACAGATGGCTACAGCAATTACACACATGCACATGGAAGGTAGGTCCATGGCTGTTGAATGCTAACAGTACATAAGGTGTGATATCAATGTTGACTGAGTTAACATTCCCTCTGTACTGGTTACCCATGACAACTATCATATCATACAACAGTCCATGTGTCATGTATGTCATCACACATGTCCACCAATTGCAATGCCTACAAACATGGCTAAATGACAGGAATGTAGAACCTACACACATGTACATGTAGTGGTTTGCATTCAGCTACTATGCATGTGCAGTAGCTGATGTTTGCAGGTGACGTGTGTCTTACTACAATATGCAGTTGCAATGCAGCCCCATCATTGCCAACCGTATATGGTGATATACTCTCAGTACGGTAAGATGTACATCAGGTATGGATGGATGAGTGGACATAACTAAGTGGTGGGCCATCTTTGCAGATGGATGTTTGCTGAAGACAGCTCACAGGTGTGTCACAAGCCGTCCTACAATAACATGTGCAAACACTAGGCTATGTTTCTGTTAATTAAAGGGGAACACATACAACCTACACAGCGGTCAGGGTGTCACTGACTGTAAATCACTTGACACCTGAAACACTTAAGACCTCCTGTGTGCATATATCAGCACAATTGCCAAAGGTAGAGTCAGTACACATTGTAATTCGGGCAATACTGCTGCATGTCTGTCATACATATCATAAGATAGCAGGTGTTTGATTCACAGTGCTGCCATGTGTGTTTGCTTGTGTGTCCATATATGCCACGTATGGTGGGGAATACATCCCAATTGTTACTCACACTCCTATACACTGTCGTAGAGATCTGTACATACTGCATTGTAGAAAGCAAGACATAGGCAGGGGTGGGGTGTGTATCACACACATGTGAGGTATCTGTATGTGCATGACATAGGTGCATTCAATTGTGGACTCCACGGTGTGTGTGTGTGGGGGGGTATGTATGCATGGCTGTCTGGTCCATGGAGTGAGGATGTATGTTACCATAGTCAACAGATAGGACCCCTAACCCCTCCAGGTGATGCAATCTACTACCCTGTTGATGCCGTCGATCTTAGGCATTAATGACTACCTGTACATGTGTATTCCATGTGTCACGTCATGTGGGTGCACAGTACTGTAATGGTGATTACCACATAGGCAGGGGTCCTCACCTCAAAACTATCAAGTGTGTGTGTGTGTGTGTGTGTGTGTGTGTGTGTGTGTGTGTATGTGTGTGTGTTACAGTGTCGTTGACCCCATGAGTGTGGGCATGTTACTGTGTGTCTGAATACATGTGTGTGAATACCTGTGTGTGTGTGTGTGTGTGTGTGTGTGTGTGTGTGTGTGTGTGTGTGTGTGTGTGTGTGTGTGTGTGTGTGTGTGTGTGTGTGTGTGTGTGTAGTTGTGTGTTCTCATCCTGTAATGTGAATGTGTATTACTGCTACACAGTGAGGCCTCAAGCTATCAACTGGCCTCTACCCTTGTCATCAGCTAGACTGCTATGTAAACTCCCCGCCCCATGTAACTGTACCTATGATGTCACCCAGTATCAATGTCACATCTCTAGCCACTGTAGCTTAATACACAGCTCCCATGCTCCTGGATCAGTAGATGTGTAGACATCTTTGGAATGTCAGCCTTTCTAACAGTGAGGTTGAAGCTACGAATAGCATGCTGGTATTGCCATACATACTTGTGAGTAGTCCACATTTACACATGGGAAACTGCAAACACTGGCACTCAATGGCACATGCGATTAGATCTAAAGGAGGGAAGCAGGACATCATGACCAACATGCTGTTACTGTTGTTACCAAGACACATACTGTGAACAGAAAACAATACATTCTAAACCTGTACTACATGGTATGTCTGCTGCATGTCAACAGTACACAGCAATTGTAATCTGCACTTATCTCCCTATTCTGTTCACCCTGTGCATCAGACCATATGAGCATGTCCCTGCACCGATGATGTGGATGACAGAGATGCGGCACAGGCATCATCATATGCACAGGGTGATAATGTTTGCCAGGGGCCTAGGCTGCACCAGTGGATGACATCATGTGTGTGGGTTAGGGCCTGTGATCTAATTGGCCATGTGTGGTTGTTATGCATGTGAGTGTTGCGGTACCCTACAGATGTTTCTGGTGTGTGCTTGTATGTGTGCACACAGTTCTGCCATGTGTCTGGCCTACACAGAGGTATTATTGACAGCTCTAGACTGCACAAACCAGGTTTTACAGCTGACGGTGTCCAGCCATGGCCACATGACCTGTGCCTGCCAGGGGTTGCATGGGCACTACCAGGCAGAGGTGCAGATTGGGTACTGTCCAATGACACATTTCCACTGGAACCGTGTCCCTGTTGGGACCTTCCAGGGCCACATGCATGTGGCCTGCTGTGTCCTGGTATGGACAGCACAGCACCAGCTGCACTGCTGCTGCTACTGCCACTATGGGAGCGGGCATGTGAGGTAGCTCGTTGACATAGACCTGCACCAGGTGAAGTAGCTGGCCTATGTCCACGTGTCCTATGCCTCACTCCTACCAGATGTTCCAGCACAGACAGCTCATGCTCATGGACTTTCATGCCATGGTCAAGGATTCCAACCATGTCACCCAATCATCTGTCCAAAACCTCGGCAATCTGCTGTTGAGCATTTGCCAATGCCTGGATGCCGTCATTTAAACAAAGGATAGCAGCCCTCTGAAGCCTCTGCCATTCTCTGTTCTGCCATTAAGCACGTGCCTGTGCCACCATTACAGCCTGAAACATGCGTCTGGTGACACCAGCTGCCGCGCTCTGTCCTGCAGGGGCTTGTCGGCCAGAGGTCCTCCTACAAGCAGCACTGGACACATGCCTATGTGGCCTATCTCCAGTCATTTACCTGACACCATGGTGTGAATACACACCTTCACCTTCCGTAGCCACCACACATTCCTGTTCCAAGCTACCACATGCCAACTGTCCTTCCTCTATGGCCACTGGTGATGGGGTATGTGTTGGCATGAGATCTGTGTGCGGGGATGAGGGGGGTATAGGTGGAATGGCAACCAATGGCACAAATTCAGCCCCTGACACCCCTGCCTGTGCCTCAAGCATATGTGCATCATCACTGCTAGAATCTGTGGGGACATTAACATCAGATGGACCATAGGAGGGTAACGCACCTACATCACCTGTGAAGGCAAACAAAGACTCTACAGTACAATACAGACACACATAGACACACAGACACACACACAGACACACACACAGAAAGATTATACACACACACACACACACACACACACACACACACACACACACACACACACACACACACACACACACAGACACAAACCATGCATGTGATTTGACAGAAGGCATGCAACATTTATGTGATACAGCAGTCGGCATGTAGCTCAGACAATAATAGTGGTAGTTATCATACATCCCTGGGTTGCACACAACAGCATGCATGTGTCATAGCAGAAGCCATGCATTTCACACAATCATGGTAGTAAGCATGCATCCCTGAGTTACACCATGTGGACCAGCACAGGTTAACAGTACATATGGCTGATGTGTGGCATATGACCTTGACATTAACATGTAGTATGACATGTAATCTGCTGACATGTGCATTGACATGCATACATGTTTAACACAATGGTGTCCTGTCACATATACAGTGGGGTAATGGTGTCACATTGCAGTGTTGTCTGTCCACCCTACAGATAAAATGCACATTTAGCAGATGTGCATGACCATTGCAGGGTATTATGAGGCATCTATATTGCTATACAGTCTGAAGTACAGACACAGTGCCATTGCATGGAATCATGAGGTGTCTCTATTGCTATACAGTGTGAATTACAGATACAAGTGCATAGCCATGACTGTGTGCATACACAATACATATATACTGTGGATTGTGACCCACGTCGTTGAGGTGTATACACACTAAACCATGATATGGAATGTGTGACACAGGTCACCAAAGTCCATACGGATGACACCCCTGCACATCTGCAAACATATTTTAGCTGTCTGGCAACCATGTCCACACATGGCAGATTTTTCAATACACCATGTCCCACATGACATTTGTGTACCACACACACGAGGTGCATGGCTGAAAGTGATGTCCAACAGTAGCAAGGGAAATGTACTGTATCTGTGGCCTGGTGTGGTTATCTGTGTATGTATGTGGATGCTGTACAGGTGACTACTGTCATGCTGTGACACAGTCGTGATGTTCAACGCATCTTATGTGGTCGAATGATGTTACACCTCCACAAGCTGTACACAGGCCTGTAGGATGTCCAGTGTTCCACATCTGCAATATAACCATTCAGCAAAGGCTATAGTTGGACCATGTGTAGCTAATGTACAACAGGGTGCACACACAAACAAATCACATCTACTGTGTGTTGCTACATGTCTCTGGCCATCCTCCATGGCCATCTGCGAACATGTGTTGGCCAAACAGCTGTGATGGCCATATATCTCACATGTCTGTGATGTCCCATATGACATAGACCCATGGATGTCATATACTCCACTGTCCACATGGTTATGCAGACAAACGGTTGTATGTTTGGTATGTGGGGAATGTTTTATGGGGTAGTGAGACAATGTTGCAGCCGGCCCACTACATGTCATGGACATGTCAGATGGCACATCATAATGTGTGCACTAATACCATAGGTTCATAGGTTCATAGGTTAGTACTAAGCTTACCGCGCTTGCGAGCCATTTTAAGCCTAGCCAATTATCCCTTGTGAGACTCAAACCCTGCACCTTGTGTTTGTAAGGCAAACACCTTAAGCATTAGGTCATCCTCCCAACCCCCTGCATAATCCACAATGGTGAATCCTGTGCACTGCCCATACTCCAGCTCACTGTGTAGTACTGTTTGTGTACCCTACATGTGTAGTTCTGATGTGTAGTACATGTTCCTACATTGAACAACAACTCCACCATTGTATGCACAGCTGTCCACACATCTAGCAATGACAGTTTCTGAGGATTCATGTCAGTGTTTCACTTAGTTTGTAAGTATTGCACATGGGTAGCCATTGTGATGGATTGCAGATGTGACCTGTATATTGTGACCAGACCATACATTATGTGTACATGTGTTAGCTGGCCACATGGTGAATAGATCTGTGCATTAACATGCCTGATACTTATAACTGTCTCACCTGCAATGGCCTGCTGTCTTAGCGGAATGCCAGAGGTACCTATATAGGGGTGACACAGCAGTATGATCATTATCCACACCTGAATGACAACTACAGGGTGCAATGTGCATGTTAACACATTCACCAGTACAATAGGATATACTATGGAGTATGCACATGTGTGCATACACAGAGTAGCATACTATAGTATGCGGCATGTATGTACATTACATATTGTACAGTGACACATGCAACTATATGGGATATAATAGTCATATGTGCAGTAGTGACTTACCAGGCAACTCCAGGCTCGGTGGTTGAGAGACACCCACTTCCATGATGTCAGCTAAGGCTTGTGGATGCTGTTCTGATGGTGTCCCCAGGTTGGCCCTGGGCCATGTATGAGCCTAGGATGTAAGGTTACTTAGCTGTAGCCGACAGCCGTGTTTCCAGCGCCAGGTAAAGCAGTGCCACATAACTGATCCACACGGTTAATGATACATCTACCATGCGGTCATCACACCATGTCTGACAGAGGTGAAATGTGCAGCTTTGCTGGACAGGGTTGCATAATATGGCAGGAGTATGTAACGTGTATGGCACAAGGATCTGTCTAGCATGTGGTGATCTTCATACTAGGAAGGTGGATGTCCATGACATATGTATTTCAGATCAGGATATGTACGTGTAGCATGTCCAACATCACAGTGTTGGACATGTCTTTATGCAGGGTACGCATCAAGCTACATAGTGGAGATGAGGATTGTGAAGGCTGGTGTCGGCCATCCAAACATGGCCAATACACCTTAAGGTGATATGTGATCCGATATTTGTCACTTGAGTGATGAGTATGGCTGTACAATGATGTCCATGTTCATGGATGGCATCCTGTCATGACTAGGGTTGCCTAATAGGCTTGATAACGTCGCTAGCTCAGGGAGGTAAACTGCACAGCACATCCCTTACACACAGTGTCCATTATGTTGACCGCTGCCTAGGTGGCAGTTCATGGGTACTGGGTTATTAACCTAGCGGTGACAATGCAATATGCAGCTGTCAGATTGTGCACATATGTCACAGCCCCTTCTGTATGTTGTCTACAACACTGAGTCACCTATTGCTCCTAGGTCAAAGCCATTCACATACTTTCATAGGCAAATGCCTCTCATTTGTCTGTGTGGTATGGGCTAAAATGAGGGGGAGTTCAACAAATTAACCCTGTTTTACTGTAGTTGGCACTGATGTGATATGCACATATTACTCAGACACCTTTTGTAGTGTTGATTCTGTCAACAGTCCACTAGCAGAACACTCCTGTGACATACAAATGTACATCTAGTATACTGAGTGTAGGTGGAACACAGTATGGATGATGGTGTCCTATGACCTGTCACAGGTATGATATGCAGTGTGAAATCATCCGTACTGTCATCTACATCTGTACTGCTAACAACATATACGTTGATTAAGGTTCATGGACTTTCAGACCAGACTCAGCAGGGTAGTAGTGCAGTGCCTATCATTATGAGTGGTGTCTCCACTTTTTGGGTTGTGATAACTGTTGGTGTGCACCATTCAGTGTTTTCACAGACTGACATGAAGCTATGTTTTACATGATGTGTATGTGTAGAGCAAACTGTTTTGACATATGTGTATGATACAGCCAGGGATGTGGACAGGTCCCATGCAGCCTGAGTGCACCTTGTACCATCATAGTTAAGGTTACAGGGGCTCTGTAGTGTATATCGATATGTGATTGTGTTCCTGTTGGGGGGGCAGTGTGTTTATGTTATCCAACACCCTATCTGTATTGCTTATTCATGCTCAGCACTTGTTCAGAACATGTAAGTACTACATGAGCTACTAATTACTATAGCACTCAATCCTCCTCATTACCTACAGGTAAACACTGTTTGTACTTACATTTCCCGCTTGCTTAGAGTAAAACAGCTCTTGTACACACTTTCCTCACATATCTAGTGGGAAATAGTTAAATATTCAGGCATGTCCAAGTGTCAATTCCCAGTGTTATTGTCTGTCTATATGATGAATATGGGCATCATGAGGCAATATAGAAATTGTCTCGTGTACACAGTCAATACTCCCCTCCTAACATACAACACTACAACCTGTGGGAGATGCACATATCTAGCCATACAGGAGGTAAAGCTCTCTCCAACCCAGACTGAACCTGACAATCATGTGGGAATGTTAAATGTTTGCACCACACCACACTCATCACATAGTCTCACTAGATCTCCACAACCACAGGCCACACATAGTAAGACTACAACATTTGTGGAGCCTCTCAATACTACTCTGTCTAGGCAACAGAGAACTCCAAAGCAGAAATACAGGCATCCCCATCCCCCAACACAACACCAATTACTTATAGCCCACAGACTCAGTGTGCCCATCAACCATTGCCATTAGGGCGATATAACATACCCAACACACTAGTCATAGGTGACTCTATAGGCGGTCACACTGATGTCCCACTCACCAGGCTACACAAAGAGATAGTTACTGTCAGCTGCCTGTCGGGTAACAGGATCCGCTACATAGCCTATGCACTCAGGTCACTCCTCAACAGGTACAATATGACTGTGTCATTCTCCATGTTAGTGTGAATGCCCTGAGATATACCTTCCTGGACTACATGTAAAGAGACATGAAATAGCTCTCCGATCTTGTAGCCCAGGCAGGTACAGCCCTAGCCCTGAGTAGCATTGTGCCATCGTCCAGACTGATAACGCAGTACAAGGACAAAATGATTTACTTCAACAATCAGCTATGCTTCTGGTGTCATTCCAAGGGTATCCAGTATCTGTCTGCTTTGGATGACATGGTCGACAGAACATGATGCTTTGGCACAGATGGCCTGCACCTGTCGGCCTTGGGATTCCGGATAATGGCTAAGGCTCTTGCTGCTCCAATAGTGCCTGTTTTAGGCATGGTTCAAATAACATATTCACCACCATAACAGGAACAGGCAAGCAAAACCTGAGGGTAATGCTACTCAGTGCTTGACGTCTTCATCTCAAACACACTCACCTGAGGCACTCCTTGTAATGGACCACTTTGATATCTGTGCAGTGATTGGGACCTGCTTCTAGGCTCCTGAGAGCATCCCTGCACTACCAGGCTATTACTCATACCACACCTTTCAGTCATGTAACCAGGACCGGAACACCCACGGTGGAGGTGTGTCCATATTTCCTAAGGATATCCACACCTTCAGGCTAGTTCCTTAGCACAATGCATCAGAGGTTATCCAAATGCAACTAACTCTAGCCATAACTGCTATACAAATTATAGCTTGCTACAGATCCCCCACCATACCCCATGGTTAACAGTCCTCACTTCTTGGTGCACTGGAAAGTAGGGTTCAAACAGACACAGTACTGATGTGCGACTGACACTACCCCACCATTAACTGGGATACCTACTCATGTACCGACACATTAGACCAACACTTTCTGGGATTCATAACCTCCAATTGCCTGGATCAACCTATCCACACCACCACCAAGGCCAACAATATCCTAGACCTGGCCATTACCAACATGTGTGACTGGTGTTCCACACCTGGGGTTATCTCCTCGTTGGTCAGATCCAAATGTATGCTAATCACCCTTGTTATCCACATCCCGGCACCACACCCTTTATGGAAAACACAGTACAATATTTCTGCAAAGCCAACTTCAGGCTTCTTATGACAGCAGTAGTAAACATCATGACACCCGTGCAGATGACAATACAGTTACAACTGCTGAATCATACACAACTGCACTTAATTAGCACTTACACGACTGCATGGATCAGGCTATCCCAAACAGAACCATGACGGTACCCACCAGAAAATGGAGGCCACTCTGGTGGTCCACTGCCATGGACATAATGTACAACAAAAGGAGGAGACTGTTGCAAAGTAAATTTTAATCCCATGAGTGAAGGAGCTCCCTGGACAGCCTCAGTAAGAATCTGAGATCCCTTATCACATCCTCCAAAGCTAGCTATGTAAACATAACTGTGACTAATTCCAAGGACTACCACAAAGCATTCTAGAGGTATGTCACTACTCTTGATTGTGATACTCACATCTGCTCTGACATACAGCAGTAAGACACGAACATTACAGAACCAACTGATATTGGCAACATCTTGGCAGATAGGTTCAGTGCTAACTTTACACCCCTTTCACACCCTAAAGGGCCCATATCTATACAGGAACAATGCAGAGTCCCTGCGATCACAACTATGCAGTTCAAAGCTGCACTCTCTAAAGTCAGGAACACAGCATCCATGTGACTGTACAACATCACAGGCTGCGATTTCCATGAACCTCAGAACGAAATGGCTCCCCACTTGGACACCATATTCACTAATAGCCTTGCATCAGGCATTGTGGCCCCTGAATGGCACACAGCAATAGTTATCACACTCCACAAAGGTGGCGCCACAATGGACCAGGGGAATTATTGCCCTATACGCCTGACTAGACTGTTCTGCAAGGCTATGGAGCACATCATCATGGATCTCATTCACAGAGACATTGGTGGCCTCCAAACCTTTGATCCCACCCAGTTTGGATTTGTTAGGGCCAGACCATGCCTCCTAAACCTGATGGAGTCCTTTGAGACAGTTACCAAGACAGTAGATGAGGCTAAGGAAGTCCACACAGCCTACCTTGATCTCTCAAAGGCTTTCAACACCGTTCCCCATTCTGGTATTGTCAAGATACACATCCATCTGCACATTAACCCCTATGTCACAAGATGTTATGCAAAGTGGTTCACGGACAGAACCCACACAGCGAGGGTAGCAAACCCTAGGTCCTACTGTAAATCAGTTACAATTGGCATCTCCCAGGGCTCGTCATAGGGCCCCTCATGTTTGGTATATGCTTCTCTGAGGTACAGGCTAGCACAGGAGGACTTACCCTGAAAAGGTTTGCAGACGACTGCAAACTAGGGGCCATGATTGATTCCCCAGCTGATACAGACACCCTCCATAAGGGTGTCACTGGGACGGATACCTGGTGTCAATAACATGGCCTCAAGCTATATGCTACAAGGTGAATAGACATCCCCTTTGGATTACACCAATCACCCATGGACTATCACATAGGTGGTAGTCCCCTACATACATAAGACATAATAAGGGATCTTAGAACCCAAGTAGATAGCATTCACTCCTTTGATAACCATATTGCCAAGGTGGTGTGGATATCCTTCTACATGGCCCCCCCTAATCTCTAATAGGTTTGTAGCCAGAACAAAGGCAGCCATTGTGCCTCTCTACTCATGACTTATGAAACACATTAAAGGGTACAACACCCAATTTGGGATGTACCTTACGAGACAACAGCAATGGCTTGAAATACCACAACATTACTACACCAAGAGGAATACTGACCTCCGAAGGATGATGTATGCAGCCCAACTACAGAAAGCCCAACTGTACTAGTTTGCATACCGCATACTCAGAGGTGATCTCTGCTGAACATACAAGGCCCATGTCCAAAACAGTATTGATGGATATGCTCCACATAAGCAAAAGCACCTGAGAGCCACATGCTCTGAGATATGTACCTAAATGCAACAATGAGTAGGATGTGCTGGAGGGATATATTCCTGACCCAGACACTCACCATGCTTTGGAACATGATTCCTATGTACATCAGGCAGGGACCCTCACTAGCACTCTTCAAGACTAGCTCTTCCATTTCAATTAGCTATCATGCTGATACACTGTCTGGTGACTACAAGTCATATGTATCCTGTTATTGTGTATTGTACATGCCAATAGACATACCTTATGTTTGCATAACATAACAGTAATGCTATGTAAAATGTTAGACATATCTACCTACAATAATGTACATTTCACATTTTTGCCACAATATCCCACAATACAAATCATAATTGCACAGCAGGTCCACCTTAGATATGTTATTCTCAGTTATATGCCCATACATATGCCTACTGTTACAGTATATCAACATATACTATCCCCTGTTATGGCACATACTTGTTGGACCAACCCTGCCACTGACAGTGGCTGGAGTGAAATTGTTGTGTTCAAAGTCCTTATATAGCATCTCTTGTGGTGTATGAGGTGTTTAACTTGTGGCCTACAGCGGTACACACAATTTCTACGAGCGTTACTATGCTCAACAATACATCACTGCATAATACCTTTTCCCACTATATGCATTGCGTACAATTTAATTATTACAGAACAGGTACTACAGACACTGACATACTGAGCGTTCTACATACCTTACTAGTATCCCGAGTTGACGGTAATATTAATCCTATTCGTTTTCTGCTGCAATCCCCGTTGTAATGTTTTTCTGGTATGTACATACATTTTGAATGTATGACAAGCCATCCTTTTATACTTAGATATCAGTAACATGTGGTATCCTGCCACCAATTGGTGTTCCGGAGTAGATGATTGCATGCACATCAGCTGTGCAGCTACTCCATTAGCCAATGAAATGGCAGCAGTGGGGTATAATTGAATACTCCACTTGGGCATTGTCCCTTTGCCCTACCTTCGATGAAGATGGCCTGGATGTGTTGTTTGTGATGAATTGCAACAGCTATATGGAGACACACAGAGAGATATTAACTTCATGGCCCCCGTAGATTGTGTGTAATGGCTAGAGGATGTAGTTCTACATGTGAGTCTGTTATATTTCTGAACATTGCTACTTCTGCAGGGTTTGTACCTGATACATCTGCAAATGTTTAGGTGTGGCAAGTATGTTTGGGCAGCTCAAGGCTGTGTGGCTATGCATAGAACATTAGGTGTTTTGAACTGTGCTCACCTGATATCTTTGGTATGTGTATCATACTGTGCTGTTAATCAGTAATTGGTAACACTTCCTGGTGTATGCACAGCCATCTGATATGGGATTATTGCAACCAAACCCTGTAACATCGGCGTCTGTTCCATTGTACAACAGCAACAATTTCACATAGGGCCATTATAGTGTGTCTCTGACAAGGTATGTTAAGGCTTCTGCAGATGTCATAGAGTGAGTGGATGTTTATGATGTTATTACAGTCTGTATTGCAATTGTTTCGGGTGTGGGGGAGATGTAGGTGGGTGTATATAGCAGATACAGGTGTGTAGGAACTGCATTTATACATATTTGATATGTGTGTGAGGGCTCCTTCCCTATTTGAAGACCTATCCTTTAGTAGACTAATACTATGGTAATTGCAGACTGATTCATTAAGCCATTGTTAATTGGTTCCTGTGTAGCATGCAGGTGATGTTGGTCCTTCAGTCCCTTCAGAAATACATCGGTATGTAATGAAATGTTGCTACATGAAAGCCTGTCTTGTGTATTTCTGTCACAGATATTTGCACTCATTGGAGTTGTGTTGGTGACTGAACCTCTTTGGCTTGGGTTGCCACCTTTTCAAATGGCCATAGTGGGACATTTGCAGGATACACATCGGATTTTAGTGGCCGACACATACCCATGGTCAGTACAAAGTATAGAACTTTACATATATGCCTATATAACAGCTTATATTCTTGTAGCGGTTTACTTGCTTATCCTGTTTCTTGTTACATGTAGGTATTTTAGATACAGATGACTATTTTATGCAACAATTGCATTAAATATGGAACATGACAAATGTCTCGAGATTGTAGGATATTAGTGTTTGTACTCATTTTGGTCAGGACACTATCGCACATAGAGGGACTGCCCTTCGCAAGGTGGGACAGGTGGTAACCCTATCTTTGGCTCATGTCCATAGCACATATTTGTAATAGTGTATAGACATATATACTCTCCATATCCTTTGTTCATAACATTCGGTCGTGGTGGAATGTGTGATTGCTATAGTCCATGTTATGCACATATTTGAAGACTTCAACCACTGTATATGGCATAACCACAGATTCAGGAACGCACACACTTCCAACGACCACATTACTGTTTCCAGACTCCCAAACCCTACAATACCAAACACTCAAACTCGCGACAGTCAAACTCCCGGAACTGACACAAACACAGAACACACACATGCACACACAGACACACGGCTACCCATCACATCCAAACAAACCATCCTACACTACATATGGCCAGGTAGCCATACCCCCATACACCCCCATGTGGGTGGCTGTGCCCCCCACACCACACCTACTTTAATAATCTACCTCCGAGATAGCACAAACAGACACATGAAGCAAACCCACACACACACATTACAGTCCCCCGGAAACACACACCACACTCAGAACACACACTTACACGCACTATAGCAATCAGAAACACACTTACACACAGTACCTACCTGAACTGCAGCACGAGAAGCACTAACTAAATGTCCCTTAACATCGTGATAATAGTACTCGCGGTTCTGATGTTCCTGTACTGTGGTCTTTAAGCCTTGTGATTACGCGCGTCGGTATGTAAAGCATTCGGTATTTGGTAGTATTCTATTTATATGTACCTCCATGGTTGTGTAGATGTTGTTAACCTATCTATATGTTTGCATATATATGTATATCCATATATATCAACATATATCTCTCTATCACCCTTTCTCTCTCTATATTTTATATATATATATATATATATATATATATATATATATATATATATATATATATATAGAGAGAGAGAGAGAGAGAGAGAGAGAATACACCTTTCACTGGGTACATGGCGGTTTATAATATTTCCCGAACTCCGCCCTTTTGTGTTTTAACCTGTCACAATACACACCTGCCATTGGTACATCTCAGGTAGCTTAGTGGTAGGTTATTGCAAAGATTGTGTACATGGTTGTGTGTTCTACTCCTGGCAGTGGTCGTTTTACCTTTCAGAGCAGGCACTATTAGTACAAGGGTAAATAATGCACATTTCAGTGGTTCTGGCCAGCTTTGCCCATGATCTGCACGATATTCAGCAAAGGTTAGACCTGTGTTGCGCATATCCATGTAGTCATGTTTAAATGCCGCTTACCAGCACTTACCGGTGCAAAAACCCGCTAACATGTACTTAAATGTGCTCTAATGACCTGCATCCAACATCCATTATTCGGGACATCAGAATTACGTAACAGCCCTTGCAGGTCGTGGAACCAGGACCATGAATGACACAGTCAGTGACTTTACCACTGAAGCATCTGGGATATGTAGAAGTGTTACGGTGTTTAATATGTAAAGTGTACTACGGCTGTTCCTCCATACTGCAAACAAATGTGTAACTCAGTTAGTGTACATATGGATGATACCTGTTAATGGTATGTCCAAGTGATGCTTAATCGATATGCTCCAGCTATGGGAATCCATGTCACAATGAGCCACACACTGTAATGTGCTACACCTTGCCACAACCATAACTGGAGAATGCTGGGGTGAAAGATACCTGTTGTGGGTACTCCCCATGCTTTGGAACTACATCCCTGATTACATTATATGGAGCCCCTCATTAACACACCAGGGAATCCTTGCAGAGTGGGTGGGGAACAGTGGTTACATCCCATTGATCCCACAATTGGCTCTGCTCCACAGAGGGACACTTAGTTAATCAATGGGGTGGCGACAGCAGACACATTTTGGCTAGGCTTATGAATGGCATCTTACAATTAGGCATGTACCTACCGATGTACCTAGGAACCTATACATACAGTATCAACACATGCTGTTAGCTTAATTTACTGTTCAGGTATTGACTTACCTTGTGCCAATAGCAGTTGGTTGTGCAATAGTTGAGGGCTGCCTATGTAGGATGCACACCGTAGACCAGCTATACATGACAATTTACAGGTGGCCGTGTGTGTGTGCCATCCCTTTTACTGTGTGTGCAGCTGGAGAAGTGTGTCAGTCCATAGGGGCCTACACTGTCAGTGTATGTGCTATACGTTCCCTCTTTGCCAAGGCATGGGCATACTGGGAATGCCTCCGTCTGCCTACTGGGGCTGGCACAGGATGTTCATGGTCTGAATCCATCTGTGCCTGTGGTGCCCTTGGCAATTGTGGTGGGCTGTGAGGGCCTTCACCATTATGTCCCTGCTGCAGCTGTTTCCGCAGGATCATATTATGTAGCATGGCACATACTATGAAGATGTGGGCACACATGCCTGGAGAGTACTGCAAGGCTCCACCAGATATGTCCAATCAACAGAACCATAATTTCAGCATCCCAAACACATGCTCTATGATGATTCCGGTTTGTGCGTGTGCCTCATTATGGAATTCTTGCATGGATGTGTGTGCATTTCTGATGGGAGTCATCATCCACAGCTCCAGTGCATAGCCAGCATCCCCCACAAGGTGGCCATATGGGATGTCCCCCCTGACAAATACCTGGTACAGCTGTGAGGCATGCCAGATGTGGGAGTCATGGCAGCTTCCAGGGCTGCCAGCACGCACATCCATGATAATGCCCTGGGTATTGCACACGACCTGGCAGTTGATGGACTGGTATCCCTTGCGGTTTATGTAGCGCCTACCATGCTCACTGGGTAGTGACTTGATGTATATGTGCATGCAGTCTATTGCACCCAGTCCCTCCTGTAGTCTGCCACACGGTGGAAGAGGCACATATTGCTGGCCAACTCCTCCTGAGTTCGGGGAAAGTATATATGCTCATTGGCATGTGGTAACATGGCATCCAGGAACTGGTGGAGTACCCTGGATGCTGATGCCTGTGAGATCCCCATGATATCTCCAGTTGGCCTTTGAAAGGTACCTGTGGCTAGTATTCTCAAGCTTACACATACCTTCATGTCCACTGGGATGGGTTCCCCCTCTGTTGTTTCTGGCTCTGAGGTGTGGCCAGTACAGCTCAATGATTTGATGTTCCTGTCCACCCTGTAATGCTCTACTATCTCCAGATCATCTAGCCCCTGGTAGGTTACCCTTGGTCTGAACACTCTTCTCCTCCTCGGGTGCATGAGGTGGTTGTCAGCATCATCCTCCACACCACCTTCAGTCTCCAACACATGCTGATGAATCAAAGCTATGGCAGCTCCCAACGTGTACATTGTAAAAGTTCCCTGTCTGTTTACACCGATGGTGCAGTGTTTGGGAATACACAAGTGTGTGTGAGGTGCCTTCACACTTTATACTATTGTGCTTTGGAAGCTGATGATGTCATAGGGTGTGTATGTACAATCCGAGCTGCAGGATATCTTACTTATGTGTTTGCTATTGTGGGGCCTTTGGTGTTGAATTACACTTGGCTGCCGTGGATCACCTCTTGCCCTTGCCTTCATTTTTCAAACCGATTCCCCTCCCATTGTCAGGCATGCATCCAACAGCCTGCGTTCTTGTTTTGTACTTTCCCAACCCAGGATTGTGTTGCGAAATGTGTCCTATAGCCAATCTACTGCAGGTTTACTTTGCTCTGCTGTGACAGTTCTCTTTTCTTTGCAATCTGGCACCTCTCCTTTCCTCTTCTGCAGGTTGCTGCTAGCAGCCTTGTTAGCTACTGTCAATGGCCCACTATGAGTTAATAGGTGTTAATTACTCAGCTGTACTCCAATTACCCTGTTGCGACATTTCCTTATTGTCTTCCTATAACCTTCCTGTTTCAGCTGTGGTGCACGCAGCCATTTACCAGGTTTCGAGCATGTTGTCATCCAAGTACACATGCTCTTTTGGTCACCTTGTATGCTCTCAGCTAAGCAAAGCTATGGCTACATCCACACCTCCTATCGTGCAGCTTTGCTTAGCAACGGGCAACCCAGATTAGCAATGCTCCAGTGTGCTTACAGCTATGGTGGCACACCCCTCTCCTGATGTCATGTATACCTCCAGCCCACTCCTCGGTGTTATACTGCTACACCATGTGGTACAGCCTTATACCGGCAAGGCTTTTGTGAATCAGTATTACTTGCCTCATTTGCATGCCATTGACTACTAATTCATACTTGCCGCGCTGAACACTGTCACAGACCCTTAGCAACCCTTGCGCCTTGGTTGTGGTGTAGCATGCATGCCATTGACTATTATGGAGAAATCATGATTTCTGTTACATTGCAGTTTTAGGACATCTATATATAGTTTCCTTGTGTTCCCATTTGCGCACACATGCCCTGCGGTTGTACTTTGCGTTAGTGTGGACATGACATTAAATGTTATTTTTTATGTGTTGTGCATGTTTTTTTATGCCATTGGCTGTATATTTAGCCATTGGCATATGTTAACTTTGTAATACATAAGTTTGGTCCGCTTTCATGGCTTCGATGTTCTGTTTGAAAAAATGTAAACCATTTTTTTTGGTTTACATTTCTGTATGCTTACGCTATGCCTGCACCACTTCATGAATCGCTATGTACCTTCATTTGCATGCTGCACTACTGCGCATGGGGTGATTCGCATACATGCGCTGAGAGCGGCGCAGCTCTGGAGTATGCTGGTAGTGCATGTGGAATCGGATCGTACCTGAATCGCTCGGCGACCATATTTGGCATTAGAACGCCTACACTATGCCTGCGCCTGGCGCAAGCTTCATGAATCCCGGGGAGAGTTTATTGTCATATCAAAAACAATTATGGTAATAGAGCAAAAGGGTAACAATAGAAAGTCATGTGGAACATAGGAGCATTTGTTGCTAAACAAATCCATAATAGAGAATTGTAAAACAAAGAATAATCTAAGTATGGAATGGATAGTTTACAAAACATAATTTGACAGCATTTCACATTCACAGATAAAGGAATGCTTACAGGTGTATAAGATACACACTCTATTGATAAATTATATTAAAGTAACCATGAAACAGTAACAAACAAGTTTGCAGTTTCACCATGACAAAGGGCAAATTAATATCCCAGGGACAAAAAATTCAAAGGGGGATATTCAAGGGTGATTCTCTGCTACTGTTGCTATTTTGTCTCGCACTTAACCCATGAAGGTATTTACTAAACAGATTAGGCTGAGGTTACAACTGGCTCCCAGAAACCAAACTTGCTTAAAGACATCTCATCTACTTCTTGTGGATGACAAAAAACTGTTTGCACTTCCTGTTCAGACTTACAATTTTGTGTTTATTGATTGGTCCCAAAAAGCATTAGATTAGTTAGACAAGAAAATAAGAAAAATGCTTCACCCTTATCAAATGATATATAAAAATCAGTGAATACAAAGATTATATATTCCTCTCTCTAAAGGTGGTATGGGCCTCCCCAAAATTGATTGCATGTATAGATCTGCAGTCATGGAGCTGTAAACATATCTGTTGACCTCACCAGATCCAAACATAGTGAAAGTTTTAAAACATGAGTATAAGAAGTCTAAGTTAACATCCTTGTTTACTTTTGCAGAAATGAAAATCAAACAAGAAGAAGACAGCAATCAGATAGCAACTGAATGTACCAAAAAAGAATATAAAAAAGAATCACATGAGAAGGAAAGAAAATTGGAAAATCCATAAATATAGTGGCCAGTCCAGAGATATTCTGGAACAACCTCATGCTGACCAGGTTTTTATGCAGGAATGGTTAAAGAAAGGCGACCTTGATAACACAAGCAGTGAAGTCACTTCTCATAGTAAACTTTTAGGCATGATAGTGGATGATAATCTTATATTTGACCTGCATATACAAAACTGCATAAAATATCATCAAAATTAGAGATGCTTTACAGAGCCAAAATCTTTCTCACTTTCACAACTAAAGCTACACTTGCCATTACTTATCTCCTCTCCTAGTGCTCCCATCCTTACTAACCTCCAGGCTTCACAAAATTAAAACTTGAACAATGCTATAACAAAGTTTCTAAATTTGCAGCTCATACCCCTTTCAGAACCCACCACTGCATAGTACTGAAAAGCCTAAATTTATTAGAACTGCTACGTCAACTGACATATACACAACTTCTTACCACATATAAAATTATCCAGCATCCATCTGCCTGTCGAGCACTAAAAACATTCTGCACAATTATGTTCCCAGTTGGTCATTGTGATCCAATGACCAAAAACTCCTGTCTGTCTACAAGCTTAACAAATCTGCTTGGCATTGTCTGTACTCGTGTATAAGGTTGCTAAGGCTTGGAACTCCTTACCTGTATCCATCAGGTCTATACCCTCCATCCCATCTTTAAAAAACACTCTGAAAGACTCCTTAGCTAAACTCTGGCTCCAATCCAGGATAAACTATATCCCTAAATGTGAACAAGTATTGTTTCATTCCTTATACCTCCTAACTCTCTCTTCTTCAAATATTTCCTTAATGCTATCTAATTATCTTCCCTGACTTTCTCTCTAAATATACCATAAGCCTGTTTTTCACTCACTCATATTCCAAATCCTATTTGTGTTAGACTAACTTACCTTTACTTTCTCTACAAACTGTCTAAAGTTTTTCTAAATTTTAAATGATTGTCATATCTTTGTAGCAATTTTTAACCAATGTTTTTATATTATGTGCACTTTGTTATAATTATTTAAATTGCAAATGTTTTTGTTTTAGTTTTAAAGATTGTAAAATTATTGTTCTTAAAATGTTTTGTAATAATTTGAAGCATTTCTCCTTGGCCTCCACTGAAAATGGGCTTCTACCCAGTCGGACTTTCCCTGTAATCAAATATCATTAAATAAATAAATAAACTGAAAACAAAAAATGAACGGTTAATAATGCCAGCCCAGGAGAGTGGATTACACATATGTTGGTTTACAAAGTCCATTGAGCATGTGGTAGAAACAAACAAATACAGGTTCTGTAAAAAAAAAGAATCTAAAGCAGCCATGCATCTTGTTGTTGGATATCATACACTCTTAGCAGAGGGCCTGTATACTGAAAGGCAAGACTGTTGCCCTGGGGATTGTGCAACACTAAAATCTAGAAGTAGTTGAGGAGCATTGGGAAGATGAACCACAAAACATTATAGAGAATGATGAAGGTTATACCATATCACCCATTATAAACAGTTCAAAAAATAGATGTGAGAAAACAAGATGTAGAAGTCCGACAAAAGTAGCATTGATCATTGGAAATGTTACACCCAATGATTCCAGTGTCTTACGTACAGAGAAATGCAAAGTCATTTGCAGGCAGAAATGAGAGCAATGTAAAGTAAGCTACATGGACAGTTCTAATAGTAGTATGAGCAACGAGTCTAATAAAAACAAAATTGCAGTTGTACTTAGATGTGCTACCAATAGAGGTAACTCCATATGAATTACAGGAGTTAAGTCGGGAAACATTGTTGGTGCTGAGAAGAGCACTTTTGGCTAACATCAAAGACTGAAACAATATTAAGTTCATGAACTTTAATCATACCTTAACTAACAAATGGAGTCCATTCCTGTCATGGTGTTTAAACCCCAGACGGCTTGGAAAAATTCAGAACATAGAGTTATAACCGATAACCAAATGTGTTCAGTGATGGAGACAGATCTTGGTATGCTAAACTCCTCTTGTTGGTTGCTATGATATAATCTGTACAAATCTGCATGGATGCACCATTCTTGTGCCCACACTCCAAATATGTGGCACCAAAGGAATTTTTCATTGGATTAGTTCATGATAAGCATGCCAGAAAAAAAACTGCTGAAGGTTGTACAGAATGGGCTGGTCAGGAAGAGGACCTACAGGAGGAAGTAACATCAGTGTCAGAGGTCAATACAGTGTGGCACACATTAAATGAGATATACCATGCATGACCACAGTGCCTTCATTGTGCTCAGTAGCAATGTTCACAAAGTATCATGATGTGTGTGTGTGTGTATATATATATATATATATATATATATATATATATATATATATATATGCTGTCATGATGGGGAATCTACTACAGTGTACATTGGATAGGGTATAAAATAGACAGATCACTGGACACTCCTTAAATCATCTTTTGTATTGCTAAAAGTCCACATAGCTGCACAGGACCACCCAGTCACCAAGACAGACATACAGTGGAGTAGCTCATGTACTGACACACTACCATGGAACCAGACATGTTTTGTGCCACATGGAGGTTGTACTTTCTAATGGCTGGTTGCTGTTGTGCAGATGCTGCCCATGCTTACCATGACTGTTCCTGCAGTGAACATCCATGATGTAGCATAATGTGCAAGGGTCAAGTCACCCAGCAATAACATAATGTCTTCTCTCTGAATGACAACAGCATCATGTACATAATCTGAAGATTGCTGTGGTCTCCTTACCATCTATATGAGGTGCTTCCCAGCATCCTTCAGCTAAGCCATATCAGCATATGCAACATTTTGCAATAAGCCAGCAGTAAGACATAATGCCAGCAATTCAGAAGTTATTATGGATGCATAATGAAGTTCATCTGAGTCCTAAACTGATCATCATTCTGTGTGGCCAATAATCCAGTCATGCACACAGCCCCTTTGATTACCAGAAATGGGTACCATTGTATGTGGCATGGGTACCATTGTATGAGACAATTTGTCTCTTCTATCCTTAATTTCCCTACCTCCTCTCTACTATTTTCCTTCCTATCATTTGAATATAATTAATTCCCATTGTGCTATGTACCAATCTTATTTTTCATAATGTATTGTGATATATTATTGTACTGTAAATCAATCAAACTTGTGATATTAAATGTGTTGTGTACTTGGAGCTTTTCTCCTCGGGCCTCCACTGAAAAAGGACATGTATCCAGTTGGACTAGCCCGGTCAACAAATGTAAAATAAATAAATAAATAAATTTGGTCCACAGCAGGGGATGTGCTGATAGAATCCACATCAGTTTTCAGGCAGTCTGTAGCAGCACTATCCATTAGCCTGGAAACAGCAACAGACACTCTTAATGTGGTAGCCCAGCAGAATATTTTCACATCCTCTGTACATTTAGCATCCTCTGTTGTGAGGCTGCTACCAGTCTATGTGAGTGGTAGAGGCACATGGTTGTGTGCTTTGCTGCATATCTCAGACTGCAGTTTTGGGCATATTATTTCAGTAGTGTTGCACCTGTAAGTACTGTGCACTTCCCTCATTGCCATGGTGTGCTGTTCCTCATCTGTATCAGTAGCATCCACATTGCCACTGCAGAAAATGCTACCTCAAGTTTATGTATAGTCAACTTAAGTGCAACATCTAATAGTATTTGGTGGTGGTGTTGTATCATTATCCTACTATATCATGCACATTGCCTGCATCAAGAAGGTCACATCAGTGATCCAGTCATGTAAGTGGCTAAACATGAAGATAAATGTAATTTAGCAACAGTCATTTGCAAACACAACATATTATTGGAAAGTAAATATAGAGATGACAAAATATCACACATACCTGTGGTGTTGGATGTTTCATTCAGGAGTAGCAATATAACTACTGCAGCCTATGGAACATGGGTATTATCTGTGGCTTAGGAAAAGCTGTCTGAATAGCTGCACATGTGTAAACATTTGTAACACTTAATCCTGTCCAGCACAAAGGAATTCATGCTTTTAGTTGACTTTTTGCATACATACTGGGATATATGCAAACAGATACCTATGGCACATATAGCATGTCTCTGTATTAGTAGCACAGAAGGATAAAACTCTGACTACAACCCAGACAAGTCAGGTTTGGTTAGTGACTCAGGTGCTTGATGGTGCAGCAGGAGGGCAGGGAGTGGGGTGGTGGGCATGCTAATGCTGCTGAAAAGGATTTAGGTCAAAGCTAGCTCATACCACCACTCCCAACCTAACTGCTGCCTAAGGGCAGAGATGGACTCAAAAGGGTGGAGTTGGTGCGGGGAGGATGAGGGCATGACAACCCATGCAAGTAATGGCAGATCTTAACAGCCATATGAAAGAATGCATGTGAGCTGATCGAGGGGATAGGGTATCCTTATTGTGATGTAGACTTTCCCTATTGTGATGCATGTAACTGCATCAATAGCAAACTGCATTAATAGCTCTCATTTCCAGGATTCATCATTGCCAGGATGCAGGCTAGAACACCAAACTCCCTGAAGTTTGTCTGGTTGAAGGCATCTCTGAATGCCTCTCACCTTAGGAAATCTGAGTGGAAATCCTCATTCTTAGGGAATGAATAGGCTTATGCTCAGAGGTAGATGAGAGGTAAAAGCACCTAAAACATATAACATGCACCCATGGTAGTCCATATGACAGGCAGTCAATGTGATACCTGCATTGACTTATGCAATATGTTAACAACCACATAAAAGGCACATACCTACAAATGGCAACAGGTATGCCCTCAAGAGTACATATTGGAAATACCACCAGAAACTCCATTTTTGTACCCAGTTTCAGGTACATTGGTCAAAAATTACTGATTAATCAGGGAACTCCTCATCTGAGGAGTGGGACCTGACTAGGTTCCCCAACAATGGCTGTTTTTTTGAGATGACTAACATGTGAAGGCTGCCAGCCTAGCTAGATAGAATTTTGTGAATAATTCTATGTCATCATAAATATTAATATTCCACAGGCTTGTTCACCAAATGTAAAGAGAACTAAGTGTTATGATTAAACTATATATTGTACTGAGCTTCAAAAATGTAACTACAGTGCAATCTGCTGGAAGAAAGATGATAAGTCAAGCATTGTATGACTGTTTGATCTCAAGCTCGGAGACATGATGTCTGGGCCAGGAAATTCTTTCTGTTGTCTTGATTTAAGAAAAAATTACTAAGATTTTTACATGTAAAATGTCTGTTATTGCAGTGGCTTCCTGCAGGTGCAGATTACAAAAATAAATGTACATTTTGAGTTTCTGTTAGCCTGGGAAACTAAATCAGAACTGTTAAGAATGATGTAATCTGAAATGACTCAGCAGTATTGTGTTATCAGTTTAAGACTTTCCCAGAGATAGGGTTACCATATTTGTTTGTATGAAAAAGAGGACGAAAAAATATGTGCTGCTACCAGCACATATTATTTTGTCCTCTTAGGGCTGAAGAGCAAAAAAAAAAAAAAAAGTCCGTGTTTGGGGAGCCAATCAAAACTGCACACAGCAGACCCTCTTCTGTTCAATGCGGAACATCAAGCAGTTCTGCATTGAACAGAGCTCCGCTTTTTGATTGGCTTGTATACCGGTATATGAGCCAATCAAAAAAAAAAATAGCAGAGGAAAGACTCCAAAATAGGGATGTCTGTTTTTTGAAAATTCTGCAATTTGTCCAGGTTTTAAAACCTGGACAAATCACAGAATTTTCAAAAACTGCCAGGACAGGAGCCCAAAAAAGAGGACATGTCTGGGGAAACCCGTACGTATGGTAACCTTAACCAGATAGAAAGATAGAGCATTTTGGATTTTGTCTGAACCTGAACACATCAACCCACCAGCACTCTGCCTTTGCTCTGTATGCAAGTAGGATTTTAGATCTTAGTATTTCTCTTAGAGATAGATAGAAATAGTAAAATTACTCCAGCTGTTTTCTATATTTATGTCAACAATATTATTTTAAAAGTTTCCTGTGATCTCTGAACTCTGTAGTCATTGTGTTGAAGTAATAACTATTGTCTTGTGTTTTTATTATTTTTAAAGGATCCGCAGTGGTGCAGCGGTAGCATTGTTGCCTCACAGCAAGAGGTTCTCCCTTTCGATTCTTGGCTGGAGTGCGGAGAGTGCCTTTTGTGTGGAGTCTGTATGTCCTCCCCACAGTTGGGTGGGCGTTCAAAAGTCATGCTTAAATGGGCGTGCCTTCGTTGAAGGTTGAACGTTGAGCTGGCACCTCGGCATTTGTGAAAATCTAATGCCAATCATTAGTGGACCGGAGTTCCGCTGTGGCGACCCCTAACCAGGAAACAACAACAACATTAAATATTTTTAAACCTTTCAACTGTGGCTGTTTTGTGTAGAGATAATTTAAGCTTTAGAGTACTTGCATGTATTTAGTGATGCTGTACTAAGCCACTCCAGAACTGCCTTACCCCTGGGTTACACTTACTATTTGGATAACAGTAATATTGCACAGTGAAATTGGTCACCCTTTTGGAAGGGCCTTATAGTAGCTGATATTAGTGGTTAGTGGCAGTGATTTATACCTTATTGTCTGGAGAGAAGGGGGCATAGCTGGAGAACCTGTGCCAGCCTTCTCCAGGAGTGTCTGTGTATTTGTATATGACTCATGTGTCAAAGTGTGTGTGTGTGTGTGTGTGTGTGTGTGTGTGTGTGTGTGTGTGTGTGTGTGTGTGTGTGTGTGTGTGTGCATGTGTGTGTGTGTGTGTGTGTGTGTGTGTCAGCTACTTGGGCAGGCAATGGCGTTGGCTGCATCTTTTATACCCCTGGCACACTGAAGTCAGGCAAGAGGCGACAGCAACCGACACCGGACCTAGACTTTGGAATTCTGTCCGACTGCGGGTAGCCTGCCAACAGGATAACCCAAGAGTAATGACTGCAACAGTGAATACACTCGAACATCTACATTTATGGTAGGTACACAACTGTACTTTCTCTGTGTTTTATCTCACGCATCTGCAGCAATAGGGAATTAAGAGCATACCTGTTAAGGTATTGTTGTGAATATTCACAATGAGAAGAAATAGAAATGTTTTTATGCTACCATGAGCCTGAGTAAAGTGAAGTTCAGAGTGGTGTATTCTAAAGAAGTATGTGCATTGAAAAAGGTATGCAAAATGGAGACAAAGATGGCCGCCATTCTATAAGCACTGCAGTACTTCAGCTCTCCAAAGACCAGAAACAAAAATCACCTCTGTGGATGTACATTTGGAGTTAATCAACTAATTGACAGCAATTAATAATCTACTAGAAGTCAGCGATCTTATCGAGGAAAAAAAATTGAAAAAAAATACTTGGTGACAACAGGATTGGAACTGATTGCTTGGTTGATTCTGAACAGAGCAACAAACAAAGGACTGAATTACCACATTACTGAAACTTTTACTTGGTAATCATCTCTATCTGCAGCATTTCAAAATGTCAAAAGAAGATAATAATTTGGACACTACAACTACTAAAACTAAACTATCAGCATTACAGTCTCCAGAGAAGGAATCCATATTTAAGAGACAGAAAACATTCAGACAGCAAGAAACTGCAAAAACAGGGGCATCAGCGAAATCTGATCAACAGGTTACGATGGAAGAAATTAAGTCTGCATTGTTGCCTATACAAGATGCATTACAAGACCTAACATCCCAAACACAAACATTTAGTGAGACATGTAATCAGATTCTAACAAGAATGGAGAAAGCAGAAACCAGAATAGCAGCAAATGAAGACAATATAGCATTGCTCACTAAAAGATCTGAATCACAAGAGGCTGATATACAAATGATGCAAAACAAAATTCTGGACCTGGAAGCAAGATCAAGACATAACAACATAATCATCAGAGGGATCCCAGAATCAATCCAATATAATGAGCTGAACACTTCTATCATACAAATATTTGAAACATTACTTAAGGACTCTGTGGATGTGCAGCAAATTGTCATAGAAAGAGCACATAGAGCTTACAGGAATTCTCAAGCTTCAAATACACCAAGACCTGTGTATGTCAAAATATTAAACTTCCAGGATGTGAATAAAATACTTCTAACCATAAAAAAATCTGGAGGATCTATAATGTGGCAAAGTTATAAAGTTTCTATAACACAGGATTTACCAGCACAAATAAGACAGTCTAGACAAATGCTGGCTCCATACTGTAAGTTTCTAATTGACAAAAACATTAGATTTCAAATGAAATACCCTAACAGTTTAATCTTTACTCTTGATGGCATTAAATACACTGTAAATACAAAAAAGCCAGACCTACCTTTTTGAAGCTGTTTAAGGCTCTGCCACCGTCTGAAAATTGAACAGTACATCCTGGCTTTTTCCTGCATTAGAGTGAATGGGAGACTTCATTTACGAGAATCCGAGGCTTCAAAATCCTTTGTGTGTTCTTCTTTCTTCAGCAGGCCTGGTAATTCTCCATTTTATCTTTTAATCTCGTCTTCCTAGCTGAAACACGAAGATTCCACGAAGTTTTATGGCTTCCCTGACCCACGAGGAAGCAGGAAACAAGGTAAAGGAAGCAGGGGACCGTTTTGAGTGTGGTACAGCTGAGAGGTCCATTCGCCAATTGGTTAAAATTGAACTGCCTGGACTGCTGCAACTGCTGGGAAGCAAGAAGAGCTGCTGTAAATCGAAACAAAGCTTTTGGGACTTTTGAGGCTAAAATGACTGAGAAATGATCAATGAGGTAAAATGTGTCTTGTATGGACAAAATGTATGGTTTGGCTGTTGCTGTATAAGAGTCTATGGCTTAGTGGTAAATCCAGGTAATGCAGTCTATTTTTTGTGTTATTTTTTTCTCTTTTTTTTTTTTTTTTTCTCTCCTTTGCAGGCTTGTTTTGTAACTTACTGTGTTTTATTTAGTGAGTAAATAAGTGAATAAATAAGTATCTTTTAACTGTGTTCAGTTTGGGGAAGGGGGAGAACAGAAAAAAGAAAAAAATATATATATATATATACATATAGTATAATTAGCAAACAGTAGTAGTAGTTGTGTAATATAGGTGATGTCTAACTGTAATGATCTATAAAAATTAAATGCAATATTGTAGGAATGTTTTGAAGATAAATAGCTGACCTAAATAATGGCTTGTTTTAAACAAATGTATAATAACTGTGTGCTTATTAGGTGAACTGTTAGTTAAAAGGTTTTGGAACAAGTAATTATAATGCTAACATATTATTGCTGTATTTAAAGTTTGTTAAAAGTGAATTATTTGACATGTCAGGTACAATTAGTTTACATGAATATTAGGAAATGTTCAGAGCTGTAGTTACTTGAGTGCGGTGTTTAGTAGGGAATGTCTGGGTTAGACTTTGTAGACGAGATATAGTTGGTGTAGGTTTTTGCATGCTATTTTATTGTTAGTTAATAGAATTAGTAGTTTAGCTACTTGGGGAATGTTATCCAATGTGAAAAACCTATGTTCATCCTGGTCCGGAGGAATAGTGGATAGGCACTGGGTAGGGATGGGATGGCTGTTTTGCTTCCAAAAATTCACGTAATACCAACACTTGTCAATTTAAGGTGGAAAACAAAAAATAGATACCATTATTCATCAATTCATATTTTAGAATGTGGATAATAGATTCCTGGAATGTTAAAGGACTCCAGAACATGAAAAAAAGAAAGCTGTTTCTGCATCTGTTTTTTAAATCAAAAGCAGGTTTTATTCTATTACAAGAAACACATTTGACTAATGACCAGTGGGAAACAATGAAAGACAAGAAATGGATTAGGAAGGTTGTAAAGGCGGAAGGGACTACGAATAGTGCTGGGGTGGCAATTATAATCAAGAATCAGTTTCAAGGAGAAATTTTGGAGGACAAAATAGATAAAGAAGGCAGATGGTGTTTGGTGGTTCTCAAAACTGAAAGTTTCGATAAGCCGATAGTACTTTTATGTGTTTATACCCCAAATGTGAACCAACATCATTATATAGCTTCAATTTACTCTATTCTACAGTCATATAACAACTGTTACATAGTGATGGGGATTGGAATGCTTACCAAGATTCTAAAACTGATAAGTTGGGAGCTTCGACTGCTTTTAATAAGCAGGCAATGGTAGTGTTGAAAGAACTGAGAACGGATTTCAAACTATATGACCCTTTTAAACACAAACACATACAAGCAAAGGCAGAAAACTTTACTTTCTATTCTAGCTGCCATAAAATGTGGTCAAGAATTGATTTTTTAATTCCAGAAGTGTTCATTTCACTTGACCCTAGGGTTTCTAATCAAGCTAGACAGCTCTCAGACCATTCTAAAATAACTTTAACTTTAAAGACCGATATTTTGAATACTAAAAATCATGGTGGATATAATTGGTCCTTAAACCCATACCTATTAATCAAAGAAGATATAGTACAGGAAGTTAAGGAGATACTTAAACAATTAGTATACAATATACCCCGTAATGAACATCCATTAGATATAGAATGGGCTACAACTAAAACTTTGTTAAGAGGATTATTTATTCAGAAAGCCACTTATTATAAAAAACTCCAAAATAAAGAACAACTGGATCTGGAAACTAAAGTACAATTATTGGATCAGGAGCTGATGAGTAACTACACTGAGCAAACAGAAACTGAGTTGTTAAGATGTCAGAAAGAGCTGTTTCTTATGCATAACAGAAAATTGACACTGTACGAACAAAGAAGTTTAGTTAAATATGCAAATCACATTCAAACTCCCTCGAAAGCATTAGCCCGTATTATTAATCAGACAAAATCGACACGATTAATTACTGAAATAAATCATAATAATACGTTATATACTGATAAGTCAGATGTCATGAAGATTTCTGAATCAATTTTTAATCAGATATATGGTGAGCAACAAACTCATGGGCATGATGAAGAGAGAAAAGAGTTCTTACAGAAAATTAATTTTCCCAAGATTGACGAGGATTCTCAGGAGAATTGACTGCATTGATTACAGTTGATGAAGTTCTAGAGGCAATTAAGAAACTAAAGCCACATAAAGCCCCAGGACCAGATGGTATGACCTCTGAATTTTATAAATCTTTTAGTGGGATTCTAAGCACCGTACTTTCACAGACCTTTAATTATATCATTTCGAATGGCAGCAATGATCTTCATTTTAATGCCTCAAGAACAATTCTGTTATTGAAAGAGAATAGTGATCCCAAAAATCCAGACAATTATAGGCCCATATCATTGTTGAATATTGATATGAAAATCATGACATCTATTCTAGCTAGTAGATTAAAAAATAATAGACTTGATAATATCAGAAGGACAGGCGGTGTTTATAGTTGGGAGACAGACTACAGACAATACGTTAACTCTTCATACTTTAATATCTTATGCAAAGTATAAAAATATGAACATATATGCTTTAATAATTGATGCTCAAAAAGCATTCGATAGAGTTAATTTGGCTTATTTATTTGAAACATTATCATATTTCAATATACCTCAGCTTTTTATTTCTATGTTAAGAAATTTATACAAGAATGCATACACTAGTTTATATATAAATCATGAATGTTCCAAAAGGATTCAAATTAAAATGGAACACAGGGGTGCCCATTGTCTCCCATATTGTTTAATCTGTATTTGGAACCTTTATTTCTTCATATGAAACAAAAAGTTTTTTATAATTCTCCTGTACTTCTTGGGATAAAGGTTAGGATGGCTGCTTTTGCAGATGATTTAAATATATACAGTACCACACCGGTGTCAGATACGGAAAAAATACTAACAGCAATACAAACCTTTGAGAAAATTGCTAATTACAAACTAAATTTTAAAAAAAACAAAATATTCCCTCTAAAAACACCTACACCTTTTTCAATGCTACCATTGATAGGACGAATAAGGACAGAAGAAAGAATAAAATATTTGGGGATTGACTTTTCAACTGAAAATAGAGAATTTCTCATCATCAATATTAAGGCAACTGGAGACCGAATAACAATGGATTTGAAAAGATGGAGTAAGTTGAAGCTACCGATGATGGCAAGAGCAGCGATAATAAAATGAACGTTCTCCCAGAATGCTATATATTTTTAGAGCAGCACAACTTAAAATCACGAAATCATTTTTCAAGCAATTTCAGATAGGACTGGGGAAATTTCCGAGAATATCCTATGAAAAACTGATGGCTCCTAAAACAAGGGGGGGTTGGATTTACCAGATTTTGAGATGTATTATACAGTGATTCAGGCCAATAGGATTTTAAGGGTGTCTTACTTGGATAGTGAAAATAGAAAATGGATACCCAAATGGGTACTGCTAAATTATAAACATATAAAAGGGAAGAGAATTAATGTTAAAGCTGTACCATTTTTGAATATAAAAACATTGAGTAAATATGAGTTAATGGAACACATCAAGGTATGGGCAGTGGCGACTCAAACTCTGTTTGCCTCCTTGAACCTTTTAAAATATATGATGATGTTTCAACCGTTTGATGGAAATCCTAATATAACTATTGGTAATCAACTGATAGACTTAAAGAAATATCTATTTATTAAGGAATTAACTGTAAGGGATTTATACCCCTTCCTAGGAGTAGCGGTACATGATATCTTAAAAGAGATGAATCTTCCCATCTCTTATTTAATTATAATGAGGCAGTTAAAAGATTTGGCCATAAATTATTTTACCAGTTTTGAAATAAAAAAGAGGAACTAGTTATTTCAGGTCATCTGTGGGAAGCATTGCAACAAGATAGAAAATATATATCCTCAGCGTATAAAATGGCAAAAGAGAGAAAATATAATAATCATATTCTGTTATCCAAATACTGGAGAGAGAAATTGCCATCCCTAGACGACAGTAAAATAGTAGAGGCGTTTAACTTAACATTAAAAATCACTTCAAAAAACTGGTCTTTACTCAATTGATGATATTTAACAATGCATATTATACCCATCTTACACTTCATAAATTTGATTCTAAAAAGTCACCTAAATGTCCACAGTGTGTAGATCAGACAGCAGACCTGTTACACATGTTCTGGAGTTGCAAGTGCATTTATAAATTATGGAATTCTTTAAAGTTACAACTACAAAAAAATGGGTTACCAAAACTCAACACTCTCCTGGGAATTTCTGATTTTACATATTCCACCGGAGAATTTGGACAAAACAAAAAAGATTGTAATTATGAATATTAGTTTACTAATGAAATTATATACAGCCACAAATTGGTTGAACCCAGCACAGGTGTCGTGGCAAAATTTCAGGCTGTTAGCGATTAAGCATATATTAGCGCACAAATTGTTAATTAGAAATAATAGGAAAAGTATAAACAGCATAAAAATTTGGGAACAAATCTTTAATATTATTTTGGCGTAGCGGTTACTATCCACTTTCCGTCAGGACATTCTGTATGTGTACCAACACATTCTTGGATTAGATAGAAAATGTAGAAATAATACAAATTATTGGCTTGAGTTGGTTTATAATTGTCTATTGTAGATGCTTTTATGTTTAATTTTTTTGTGATTTTAATTTCCTATACTTGGTTAAAATTATATTTATTCTTAACGTATTATAGGGAAATTCAAAATGGAACTAAAACATTGGAAGCAATATTGTACATAATGTAAATAGTGTGTGAAATGTATAATGGTTTGGCAAAACAATAAAAATGATTATTGAAAAAAAAGAAAAAGGTATGCAAAATAAGCTTTGTAAAATAAATTCTTCATTGGGCATTAAAACAAAATCAAAGTTTTTTATCTGTGTGAGATATACAAGCAGAGCCAGAAATAGAAACTAGACTCTGGGAGTGAAGTAAATGAAATGGTTCTTAAACTGAGATGCAAAAAATTGCATAAAAACATGTAGTAGAATGATAAGTTTTACTGATTTGTTAACAAGGAAATGCAAAACTGATGGAAGGCTGCTTATCAAAAATGCATACTAAATTCAGTTCAGATTATATCCATGTTAATATAGTTTGATTACTTTTATATGAATGCAAATCTGTCTATGATGCAAGTAATAATTCAATAAAGGTGCTGGAAAAAATTCAGATTATATCTATTATGGTATTATCAAGCAAGAGTTTAGGCTTATATCTCCACTGTGAGAAATGGTGAGTTCTGTTGAAAGGCTTAAGGATGAGGGAGTTTAACGAATGATAAGAGAAAAAAAACTGAATGTTAGTTTTGAAGTCAATAGAAAAGGAGACCATGACACTCAAGGTTTGGGAAAAAGTCCAATGTTTTGAGAGGCAGAATAAAATGCATCATCTCTAACAAAGGAAAGATAGAACTTTTAGTGATTAAAATGATCACATGCAGGCATTAAGTCTTTGAACAAAGGCAATTCTTTATTCTGGAATGATTCTGAGGTCTTGTCCCAGGAGAACTTTGCATGAGATTCCAGATACCAGCGAAAATAATCCAATGGATTTGCCATGTCCGAATATATTGCCAATGCTTTAATGAAAACAGTGACACCAGTGTGCAATAGTCAGTTAAGAGTTATTGACCTTGAAGATCTCGTTGTGTAAGATGACCTAAGATTCAGGTTACATTTCTGAAAGATTCAACATACATTACTATAAGCAGAGTTCCATTTTTAATTTGACAAACAGAATGTTGTCTTCAGAGACATTTAACATTTTGAGCAAAGGATTTTCTTTTGTGTCTCCTGTGTATGTGTCAGTTAGAAGAACTGTAACGACCTTGTAATTTACACTAGCTGCCTTAACTTAAAATGTATTCTAAAATATATCAATGCTGTTCAGAATGTTAAGGCACATATTTTTAAAAAGAAATGTTCATTTAAATTTTATCTCCCTCTTGTGACTTTTGAGTTGTGCAATAAAGTAATTAGAAATGGTTTAGCACAGCCTCTCACAAAGAAATGTTATAACCTTACATGCAAGCAATTGGAAGCATTAGGAACATTATAGACAGTTAATTTAGGATTATGGTGGCAGAAAAGTGGAGGGAAGTTGTTTTAATGAATAACGAAGACTATGAAAGGCAAAGTTCAATATTCTGTCTAAGGAAACAGAATTTGCAGAAGTTTCAGTTTCAGAAATTAACACTGCTTATATAAAGACACAATGTACTTGATCAAATGTTATTTAATGATGACATTTCTATGGATATGTACAACTTATTTTCAAGTTTCCCATACCTAGACAGGTTAATATGTTTGTAATATCAAAAATACATACTAACAAGCAAAATCCACATTTTCATCCTATACCATTAACAAGAGGTTAATACACTGAATCTCTTGCTATGTCAGTGGATAAAAGATGAACATTTATCTATGTAATGTATATTTATATGTAAGGGATTCTTTGTATGTTTTAGAAATGCTTAATGAATGTTTATCTTCCTTGCAGCTGACCATCAGCTGCCACCAGCTTTTCTCCTCCTTCACTGGGTCTACCGGACATACCCTAGCCTCACCCAGGCTCAAAATTACTTATGTGAAGGGTCGATGAGGAGCCTGAGCATGTTGGTGCAGTGTCATACCACCAGCCTTGTGAGCTCTGCAATCGCTGTCTTTGGGAGGTGTGAAGGTGCTTCCTTGCATGAGTATTTTTAAATATAACATAGCTATGACGGCCAGCAGAATTAAACTTAACAAGGCTTTACTTTGTCTAGGCAATTCAGATCCTTAGTTACACCCATTTGCTCAACCAGTATATTTCTGACAGAATACTCTGTAGAGAATTTTAAAGTCTGTCAACTCATTATACTTACAAAACATATGTTTTGAGTTACCTCTTTCTTCCCATCACACCTCCAACATTTGCCATTCACCTGAGGTAAAATTATTTAGAGTCTGCTTGGGGTATAAAATACCTATGCAAATACTTCCAAGCAAAAATCCTAAATCTTTTAGAATTAGAATTTGTTACATATTTGAGTACTATATATATGTCATCCCATTGTTTCCTTGTGAATTGCTTATCCATTCTCCCTTCCTAATCTTTCCTAACTTCCACTAATTAATTCCTATAGTTAATATCCAGTATTTTATATGCTCTTTCAATTATACCTTTTTAACAGCAACTTCTGTTCTAGATTCAGTTATAAACTCTACCAGAGCAGGTCTTTTACCTGGGATTCTCCTTCCCCTTTCACTTTGCCTGTAATCAGATATGAGTCCCTTATAGGGAAGGCAGTCTCTAGCATGCATTCCAGATGTCTTCCTGGCTTCTTCCCATTCTATTACCGTTCCCTCTCTAGATATTTGCTCCCAATAAAGTGGTTCCTTTGCCAGTTTTCACCAGTAAATTCCAGTCCCCACTTGCTTTTCATTGCACACCTGTTATTGTCACCCCTATCTGTAAAGTCTCCTTTCTCCATTCTTGTGTTGGCTTAGTTCTTAGAATATATAATATTCTGTATGGGTTTTGTCATTCTTCTTAAGGATCGGTATCCAAAATCCCACTCTCTCCTTTTTTCTTGAATCACCCTCCCCCACTTCATCATCATCCATTTCCACTTTGAATTACAGCTTTCTGTTTGTGTTATGTATATGAGCCTTCACTGTGTGACTCTAAGATATCCCTTCAAATCAGGTCATCCTAATCCACCCTGTCCTATTGGAAGCATCAATTTATCCACTTGACCCTTGCTTTTTTAACAAAATAGCAGATGAAATTGGTGAAAAGTATAATCAGATTTTATGTGCTGGTAATGATAGTTTATTCAGACAGAAGCATCCTACATAGAGAACATCTGCATGATAGTGACATGCAATACTGATACCAAAATTATCAAGAATGTGCTTAAAGATAATTGAAATATTTTGATAGGCAATGTAGTGACCTTAACAATGTAGCAGGTCAAGAACCTTGGTCTGTACATAGAAACAGATCTAGCATAAAAGCATGTTTGAACAAGAAAGCAACGATTTGCCATTATCTATGACACAAAAAGGGATATGTATTTGTGATGCATGCTCTTCATGCAGATACATATATAAAGGACCAATTACATTTATGGAACATTAGGATGAAATCTTTTCGGGTAACAAACATTATAATTGTAACATTGCATATATTGTATACATAGCAATACACTCGGGTATTTATCCATTTTCATTTGCAGACTGTGTTAATCATCCCTTTTCAAGAGACGATGTGGGAAAAACCTCCTCAAAAAGAAAAAATACAAAGCATTACATTACATATGTGTTTATATTTCTGACAACTCTTTATTAATTACTGTCCACAAATTCTCTTCTGGTTGATAAAAATATGCCTGACTTATATACAACACTAGGGCCTAAAAACATTTTCACTGCTTGTATCTTGCTATACATATCCACAAACAAGAGCATTCAGTTTCTCGGTTTTTGTATAATATTTTGTTTAGTCACATCCCACCTATCCTTAGCTGCCATAACAGAATCTTTTTTAATCCATACTCCTAAATATGAGTATTGTTGGACCAATTAATGTGTGAATATATAGTTTACAGCTATATCCTTTGTTTTATCTTTATTAATTGTATATCCTGAAAAGACTTGAAACTGTCTCAAGATGTTCTACAATGCTGACTTGTTTGTTTCTGGTTTTATCAGGTACAAAATAATATAATCTGCAAATAAAGGCAACTTTTCTTGATTAACATACTGTTTATATCCTTGAATTTCTGAATTCCTCATTTTTCCTTGATGTTGAGTTTACATTAGATAAAGAATTTAATAATAATTTTTTAAGAATATGTCATAAACAAACCTCCCAACCATTCCGAATTACTCGGTTTTTACTGAGTTTTGGGGTCCAAATGAAGGGGTGCCACAATTCCCAAGTGGCACCCCTCCATTTCTGATTTTTTTCTTTTTTAAAATATCCTGCTGTCGGAGCTGACGTCATCACGTGCGCAATGACGTCAGTGCCGTCAGGCTACCAGCCAGTTGGAATTGAGCTCAAGGAGCTTGCATCATCATTTCCGGCTGGCTGGCGGTTAAGTTAACGACAGGAATTGCAAGTCATGAAGCTGGGATTAATAGTGGAGGTGGACGGAGCCGGGATTAATGGCAGCAGCAGCATGGGGAACAGACAGAAGAGGGCTGGGGAATGGATACAGCGAACCCACAGAGCCAGGATTAATGGCGGCAGCAGGTGGGGATACAGTGAGCCCTGAAATGGGATTAATGGCGGCAGCAGCAACATGAGGAACAGAAGAGGCCGAGCACTACTCAGGGTAAGGTTACCAGAGTGTGTGTGTGTGTGTGTGTGTGTGTGTGTGTGTGTGTGTGTGTGTGTGTGTGTGTGTGTGTGTGCATGTATCTATATATCTATATCTATAGCTCTCTATCTAGATATATACATACATGCACACAGACACTCACCCCCTGATATGCAGACACCCACTGTTTTTCTGCCTTTCATCTAACGTGGTACAAGTGAATGTTATCTGTACTGTGCATGATGATCTACATGTCTCCTTTTGCAGAAATCATCCTTGTTTAAATGTTAAGAGCGGTACAGTTACAGATGAATGATTTTCTAATTACAGCTTTAGATCCTGAGTAGCAATTTACACTCAAGACAAACATGAGAATCATAATGTGACTTTCGGCCCTTGTCTTAGTGCTGTAAATGGGCAGTCATGAAGTTAGTATATTTTAGCTGTAGCTCTTAGTAGTATTTAATTTCACAGGTGCTACAAACCCTTCAGATTTCAATAGAAAATCAACAGGTGGATGGTAGTACATTTATTATACAGTGAAAACAATGAACGACTGCTTTGAAGGTATGTAGAAGCACACAAAACTAGACAGCATCTCACCCTCTTGTTGCTAAAATACTTTACCGCAGATTTAAAATCTAGTTTGAAAAATTAAAACATGAAAGAGATGAAAATTATAGCTTTAGTTTCAACTGTACCTTATTTTAAAGAATGTCTGTGCCTCACATTTTAGTCTGTTTCTCGTAAAATTTGTGTTTTTCTGACAGACTAAACAATGACAAATACTGAAGTTTCTGACTTCACATCCTTCAGAAAATGCAGGGTAAGGCAAGGCCTGCTATTCAAGCAACTTGTAAGTATACAAGAGTAATATTTAAAAGTCCCCATATAATACACTTGGTGGCTAGAGGTGTTCAGGCTCAAACTCTGTACCTTTAGTACAGGGTAAAAAGAGCCTACTATCCCTAGCCACCACCATTTCTGACTGAGTTGAGAGCTATGATGAGAAGTAAGAACACTTTATTTTTTGTGCTAAGAGTTGAGCTATGATAAGAAGTGAACACACAATTTGTATTCCCCTATTATTGTTTTTGTGCTAACAGTTCAGAGATATGGTGAGTGAGAAGTGAGAAATGAATTTGTATTCCCCCATTATTGGCTTTGTTGTTTGTCCATATTTTTTGTGTTGAGGTTAAGAGCTATGTTGAGAAGTGAGAAATGAATTCACTAAATGATGGCTATTAAGTTTCAGTCTTCCTATTTTTCAGGCAGCTGCTGATGTGTGATAGTGGTATGTTGTTCTAAATGTAGTGCATAGAGTCCTGGGTTCAAAACCTGCCAATGAAATGCATGATGGTAGCACAACATTTTATTCTAGCAACTTTACAGAATTATACAAGCAATGTTTAAAATGTGTCCCTGGTTTTTGACCTTTTGTCCCCCCACCCCAAAAAAAATATGAAATTGAAAATAAGTGCGAAACACTGTGCAAGATGCCTATGACTTACACTACTGTCATTCTATTTATAGTGTGGGTGTGGAAGCAGACTTTTATGATAGAAAAGTTCTGAATTGGGCAGTTTTGTCATTATTGGTTCATGTGTTTTGTTTCATTGTATACAGTATAGATTACTGGTAAAATGTTCAAACAATAAATTTAAAATGCGCTCTAACACGTGTGTTGTTTTATACAAGGAATATAATTTAATACAGTCAGGAAGGTGTATAAAGAAAAGAACACATGTATGTTTCTTGTTTTGTGTGCAAGGGGCCAATGATTTGAAAACAGCCCAAAGGTAATCTTTATCCACCACTGGCCAGATGCATTTTCTTTGGATGTGGTGTGGGTTTCAATGCTGTTTCAAGGGCAAAGTTTAATGTCAAGCCTATTTTCATTGTGAGACAGTATTGATTTGTTTACCAGATGATGTCTTTTAGTGTTTCTGCATTGTTGTGCTTTAAAATGTAAAAATAAAATTAAAATCATTGTAGAAGTAAAGCAGTATGCATACATTAGTGTTTATGGTAAATGGGGCAAAATAGCCAGGCAACAGGACACTGAAATGGCTGCAGGGGGACTTTGGTCTGGTGCCATGTTTTGGTTGTCTGTTCTTCAATTTGCGTTCGAAAGTTGGTATCCCATAATTCCACTGGAGTGGGTGGGGTTACATAATTATGTATGCAAATTAGATGTTAATCAGCGTACCGATTTGTACCTATTTTTCATGGGCCTTGTCCAGATTTTTGATGTTTCCAGGTTGAGAGGTATGGTCATAAATCAGCATCTGTTAACAACTATCTTTGTTAAAATCAAAGCACTAAAATCTCAAGTGGTCAGTGAATCTCACCTGACATCTAATGATGAAGATTCTTTTAGAGAAGCGGCAATACACAAATAAATGTTTTTAGATAAGTCTACAATGAGAGCTTTCTTTTTAACAAAATAGTAGACAAAACTGGAGAAAAGTATAATCAAATTTTATGTGCTGGTAATGATGGTTTATTCAGTCAGAAACACCCTACATAGAGAACACCTGCATGATAGTGACATGCAATACTGATACCAAAATTATCAAGAATGTGCTTAAAGATAATTGGAAGATTTTGGTAGGTAAATTATCAAGAATGTGCTTAAAGATAATTGGAAGATTTTGGTAGGTAATGCAGTGACCTTAACAAGGTAGCAGGTCAAGAACCTTGGTCTGTACATAGAAACAGATCTAGCATAAAAACATGTTTGAACAAAAAAGCAACAATTTGCCATTATCTATGACACAAAAAGGGATACGTAATTGTTTTTTTTTAAAACAGGTTTATTGTTTTAACATATAAGAGAAATATCATAACAATTTTATACAAGTAATTAAAAATAGGTATTATTATAACATTCAACAAAACAACTAAAGTATTTACAAAGACATCCACTACAATCAGATCAATTAATTAAACTAAAATACCATGCTATTGAAATAAAAATTTTTTAACAAATTTTGTAAATTATCCCATACAATATAATAAGATGTTTTTCTATTTGTTCTTGTCCTAATTGTGTTTATTTCCATATGGCACACTATATTCATAACATTTTTAAATTCATTGAACGAAGGAGGTGTATCTGAAATCCAATTTCTAGTTATTATTTTCCTAGCCACTGCTAGAATAGACCATAACAAGGGAAGCTTGACCTTTTTAACACTTTGAGGTACAGGTGTGTTGAATAATATAAGAGATTTAGAAATAATGAAATTATCTGTAAAAAGAGCCTGCAAAAATTCATTAATTGACTTCCAGTATTCTTTCAATTTTATACAGTCATAAAACATATGAGCCCAGTCAGCATTAATTTCTACATTACATCTCTTACATAAATTATCTTTATTATTTATTTTATTCATCATCAAAGGTGTATAAAGATCTATGTAAAAATTTCCATGTATAAAGTCTCCAAACAATGGAAGACGTAGTTCTATAAGCAGATTCCAATATATATTGTTTATCTTGTTGATTTGGTGGGTCCCCATTAATAGAAGTGAAATAATTCCAGTATGAATCTACACTGTAAAAAGTTTCTTGTCTGATAATTTTATGTATGTATGAAAGTTTACCTTTATCAGAAACTTTATGTTGTAAATTTAATATCAAGTAATCAATCAGTGTTGGAATAGATTCTTTAACTGTTATAGACATTAGATCTATTTTATTAATGAGATGTTGTCTAAAGGTCTGAACCTCTAACCAGCAAGTTTCTCTTAGATCAAATTCTTGTTTTAAAAATCTAGATTTTTAACTTTATTATCAGATATCAACTGATACCAGTACTTTAGATCATTATCTATAGCTAAATGAGTTGCTTCAGAAGTAGATGACAAAAGCATACCCTGAGTATACATTATAGGGAATACAATAAAATTCCATTCCCTATACTTAGGGTGCATGAATATAAAGTTACGATAACTAATAATAATATTTAATGGGTAACAAACCATATGTTTAGGTGTAATAGGTGAAGTACAAAATTCCTTTAGTAACCATAACATGGAGTTATTTACAATCATAATTTTATGTGTTAAGGAGATTTTCATGAAGTGCATACTAATTAGCTCCCAATAATCTTTCCATTTTGCGACATATGACTGATCTATTAATAAAGTAATAACTTTTACAATAGAAGAGATAGTATATAAATTAAAGTCTGGAAAAGAAATACGCCCTTGAGACCAGCTATTAGTATGTTTCTTTAATGCAATCCTAGGTCTATTAGGTGCCCATAGGAAATTTAACATTAGTGTATTCAGTTTCTTGATAATTATTTTTGTAGGTGGAAGTATTATTGATTGTATTAAGTATAAAATCTTGGGGAATATTATCATTTTAATAATTGTAAGTCTCTCCTCCATAGTAAAAACATATTATTCCAGGTATTAAAAAGATTTTGTATATTAAGAAAACAGGTATTATAATTATTATATATAATAGATTTAATATCTTTAGATAGTATTATACCTAAATAAGTTATCTGACCTGAATTGGGTACATATTTAGTAAAATCACTAATGAGAATATTTTTTCGTGTATATATAGGTAGTATTTTAGTTTTTTCTTCATTGAATATTAAACCAGAAATACTTTTAAAATTCATCATGATATCAAATAGAGACTGCATAGAAGAATTAGATCCTGCTGATGTAATTAGAACATCATCTGCAAAAAGTTTAATTTTGGATGTTGTATTTTTATCTATTTCAAAACCCTCTATGTCAGTACTGTTTCTGATCAAATTAGCCCAAGGCTCCATTACTAAAGTGAATAATAGTGGAGAAAGTGGACATCCTTGTTTTGTACCTTTAAGAATGGGTATTTTTTGTGAAACATATGTTCCTACCTTAATATAAGCCAATGTTCCTTTGTATAAATGCTCAATTAGATTTACAAATGCATCTGAGAAGTTTGTGCATTTCATTAAGGTAAACAGATAGTCCCAACTTACTGAATCAAATGCTGAACTTATATCAAGACTAATAAGTGTTAAATCTTTCTTTTCCTATTTGCAAAATCTATTAATGTTAAAGTTCTTCTTATATTATCAAAAGTATTTCTATTTACAATGAAGCCTGTCTGATCTATATCTATAATGCCGGGAATGATTGTCTTCAATCTATCAGCAAAGATACTCATAAACATTTTATAATCAACATTAAGTAATGAGATGGGCCAATATGAAGAACATCTAGTTGGATCTTTATTAGGTTTTAAAATTGGCGAAATAAATGTATATTGCCAAGATGGGGGGGTTATTAACTCAGTTTGGGCCAAAATAAAAACCTTATGTATTAATGAATATGTACTTTTAGAAAGGATTTTATATATCTCTGGTATAATACCATCATTACCCGGTGCTTTGTTTGATTTAAGCTTATTTATTTGTGTGATAACCTCTGTATATGAAATACTTTTGCCCAATAGTTTAATCTGTTGTTTATTAAGCTTTTTGTGCATGTTTGTGGTTATAAACTCCTTTATTTTATCTTTAGGTTCCATGTTAATGTTATTATGGTTAATTTTGTGAAAGTGATTTCTAAATTCATCTAGTATTTCTGGTACACTAGAAACATTCTTCTTTTTCCTTAGAGAAAAGATTTCTTTGATATGGTTTTGTTTATTCAACCTTTTTGTTTTATTTTTAAGTCTATGTAAGTATTTGGGGCTTATTGAATAAGACAAAACTTGTATTTCTCTAAAGTTATTTTAACTTTATGAGTTAAAATTTCTTTGTATTTCTCATTTAGTTTGTTTATTTCTTCAATAACTTTCTTGTCCATAATATTTTCTTTATTATTATGTTTATAAGAGTGTAATTTACTTTGAATATCTAACAATTCCTTATCCCAAGATTTCCTTTTATTATTATACCATCTGATACTTTGTCCATATAGATATGATTTTAAGGCATCCCAAACATAAACAATGGAGACTTCAGGAGTATTATTTATGTCTAAAAATGTTTTACTTCTGAAAGTATATATTCTTTATAGTCTTTTAGTTGAGTTAAGTATGCTGGTATCCTTTTGATCTGAACATTATGAGTATTTTTATCATGAATTCAAAAACAATTGAATTATGATCAGATATAGGACATGAAATGATTTTGGAATTAATTAAATTTGTTACCATCTGGTTAGAAATAAAGACCCTATCTATTTTTGAATAAGTTTTGTATCTGTTAGAAAAAAAGGTGTATGGTAATGATTTTGAATCTATCTGATTATTAATATCATTCAAATGATAAGAATTAGCAAAATCATTTAAATGTTTTGCATTAGATGTAATTCTTCTTTTCCCTATAGTGGTAGTATCACTTCCATGTAGTATACAACTAAAGTCACCAGCTAAAATAATATCTCCTATAGAGAATGATATGATCTTATCAAGATGATGTTTCACTGTATTAATACCAATTCCAGGTATCCAATATACATTAATTAAAGTGTAAGTCTTCCCATTAATTTGTATTGTAACCATACAAAACATTCCTTTGTCATCCTGATAACACTTAATGGTTTTAGGAATGGGCATACTTTTATTCCATAAAATAGCCACTCCTCTTTTTTTCTGAGTGTGCTCTGAACTAACCAATACTGCATATTTGTTTGTGGCTAGTTTATCAATATCTTTTTTCAAGAGATGGGTTTCTTGCAGGAAGACTAAGTTGGCCTTATGTAAATTAATGTATCTTATTAGGCTTGCCCTTTTACATGGATTATTCAATCCATTAATGTTTAAAGAAATTCCTTTTAAAGATGTCATTTGGCATTTTTAAAACTTAAGAATCTTATGATCAAAATAACAAATAACAAGATAAGTAATGTTACATCTCCTCCTTTAGGTGTACCTTTAAATATAGCTGTATTTATTGAATCTCTTATGGGATTTCGTATAGGATTCAATTTTGTTTGTAGTGACAATGAATGTACAAAATATATTGTGGATGTCAAAACTATATACAAATAACAATGAACAAGTGAAAATAATGTAAGGATTAAACCTTGCATCCAGCCTGGAGTTATAAACACCAACTTAGAGTAGTATTTACCACTCAAGTTAACCCCTACCCTAAGCAGCAGTACCTCAGCTACCACCTTATCAATTTAATACTAGTTATATTTAACTGAGGTTAACAGTTTTCAATTCAATTATCTAGCAAGACAAGACTACACATTTGGTAAAACAGCATCATATAAACTAAAATAAACCTTTTTTTTTTTTTTTAAAAAACTGTTCATACTACTATATACATCCATGTAATATAAAACACTTGTATTCAAATAGCATTCAAATAATCTTAATGTTAGAAATCAAGAGGAGAGAAAAATAAGTTCTAACATTCATTTAAATCAAAAACTTTGGCTAATATGATTCAGACATTACATATATTAAGATGCATTTATTTTCTGTCATGTAAATGCAATTAACGGCTTCCAAAAAAAACCTTGAATTGCTTGTATATGAGCTTTTACTCAAACTCATTATTGTCAATAGAATAAAATATTGTATTCATAGAAATTGTTATAAATCATACTGCATAGTTATGCAGATTCTCAGAAACACTTATATACATATATACATACACACACACACACACACATATATATATATATATATATATATATATATATATATATATATATACATATACACACACACACACACACACACACACACATATATATATATATATATATATATATATATATACATACATACACACACACACACACACACACACACACACACACACACACACATACACATATACATATATATACATATGCATACACACACACACATACACACACACATACACACAAACACACACAAACACACACACACACATACACACACACACACACACACACACACACATATATATATATATATCTGATCTCACTGAGTTGTGTCATTACTTAGCACTATCTTACTTGCTGTCCCTATAATAAATCTGTCTGCTTTATACAAAATAATGCACAGCAAACACATTTTAGTAACCATATTTTACAACCATGCTATACTACTGCTTTAAAATATATCACATGACAATTTCTTCCAGTATAGAGTTATAAAATTATTTATGCTTGTCAATCAGATGAATTAAATGAGTTATAGTAATGTATATGTTTGGAACATAAGTTTTAACACAGATTATTAAGCTGCTGTTAAGTAGATTTTCAAAAACACTTGAATAAATGTTTCATTTTCTATACCTTCTAAAATAAGACATTTACTTACTACAAGAAACTGTATCATTTAAATTCATTATAACTGACATATTTTATGAATTATAACATAGATATTTAAGTAATTATATAAAATAACTCACATTTAGATGTTAAAGAGTTCATTTTCCTTCACATAGTCGCATTTGTATCATTTCTATTTCTTGGTAGAGTGTCATTCCTGAATCTGTGATGTGTCAGTGTGATATTTAGGTCAAAGGTGAGACTAGCTGCTTTCAGCTTCTCTGTGAGAATTCTGAGAGTTGAAGCTTTTGAAGTAGCTCATGGACACTGTGCATGAGACAGCCCACATCCCAGATTGTCTCCCTTAACATTTTGGCGGGAAACTTATTAAAAACTAGTGACAAACATTAATTTAGCAGTGTAAATGCATCTAAACATGACAAAACCTTCACAGTGTATTTTACAGGTTATTACAGCTTCTATGTAAGTGAAATTAAGCCCAAAATTATTAATAAGTAATAAAACTCAATATTTTTGTCCCAACTCAATTTTTATGCAAATCTTATTATTTACTGTGTCTATATGATCAAAAGCATTTCTATATATTAATAAAGAAAAGAAAAAGAGAGTAGAAAGTAAAAGGGTGTAAGGCAGAAATAAAAAATGTAAGAGAAATCTATAAGAAGTATATACAATGGAATATTACTTACTGTTTATATTAATAGAGTTAAAAATAAAACATATTATTTACTATTATTTAGTTCTAATTATTATTAGTTAAAGCATGACAGATTATTTACAAACAAGCACAAGCAGTGTAATCAAGAAAGTATAATTAAGAATAGCATTTGAAGAACATATAAACTTTTTACAAGGAATAAATATGTTATTATTCTATTAATCATATTTTCATTACTCTTCTCTCTCTGCCCTCCCCCACCCTTTACCCACTACATAATCTAAATAGAATGTCATTGTTTAAACAAAGAAAAGAAGAAGAAAAAAAAAAGATAAAGAAAAAAAATGTATCAAATTACTGACCTTACTTCTCCTTTTCAGAAAGAGAAACCAGTTGAATCACAACTTGCCATTAAATCTCCAGGTATTTTGACTAGTTATGAAACAAAACATTTCTTTGCACACAGAGAATAACTTTGAATAAATCTTTTTCAAAATATTTGTTGCTTCTTGGAAATGCAGGAACTATATTTAAAAAGATTAATAATGAAATAAAATGATGAGAGAAAAAAAACATAGAACAAATCATTTGTTTTTTAGTCTCTTCTTCTTCTCTGAAGTCTTCCACGAAGTTTCAGTTGCCAGTCTCTTTAATGAAGGACTAGCCCATTCCATTTCTTCTATTTTATCCAAAATCTTATTTTTTGATAAACAGTAAAGCAGAGTCTAAGTCATCGAAAATTTTAGGACCATCAGGAAGGAAGATTTTAAGCTTGGCAGGAAACAGAAGGTATGTTTTAAACTGTGCTTTTAAGCTCCCTTATTAGTGGCAGAAAAACTTTTCTTTTAGCTATTACCATGGAAGAATAGTCATTGTCAAAACGCACAGTTGTCTCATTAATCTTAACAGGAGCTTTAGCCCAAGCAGATTTAAGAACCATCTCTTTATCAAAAGATGATAGAAATCTAACTATAACTGATCTAGGATAGTTTTTGTTAGAGTTAGTATTAGCTATAGATCTATGTGCTCTTTCGATACCAAAAGAGAATGCTTCTGGTAAGTCTAAAATTTTAGGGAGCCATGTTGTTAAAAAAGAAGTAATATTGTTACCTTCAATATTTTCTGGCAGTCCAAAAATCCTAATGTTATTGCGCCTAGATCTATTTTCCAGGTCATCCAGCTTTGTTTGTAAATGTGTATTTTGTTTCAACAGAAACTCAATGTTGATTTCCTGTTCTTGTATTCTATTTTCCATGTCATTCACAGCTTCTTCTATGCCTGTCATCTGGATCTTCTGTTGTTGCAGGTCTATATGTAACAAGTCTATTTGTTTTGTAGTTTTTTCTATGAAGGTGTCTATTTTAGTATCCATTTTATCCATCTTAGCAGTAAGTTGCTGGATTATAATTATCAGAGACTGAAGTTCTTTCTTGATGCTGGAGTCTTGAGAATTTGTCTTACTGGAACTCACTTCAGACTGATAAACTGACAGGAAAATTTCCAAAGTGATTTCTGACAGGAATATTGTTAAGATTTCCTTTCTTTTTTAGATATAGTTCAAGAACTATATAAAACAAACATATTTAGAAAGAAAATTACTTCAAAAATTAATTTTTTAAGTAATTAATTCCTGTCAGTGTAATGAAATTGGTGGAGCTGAAGAAATCTGCTGCTATCCTGTGTTCATCCTTGGCCACGCCCCCAGGGATACGTAATTGTGATGCGTGCTCTTCATGCAGATACATATATAAAGGACCAGTTACATTTATGGAACATTTGAATGAAATCTTTTCAGGTAACAAACATTATAATTGTAACATTGCATATATTGTATACATAGCAATACACTTGGGTATTTATCCATTTTCATTTGCAGCCTGTGTTAAGCATCCCTTTTCAAGAGACGATGTGGGAAAAAAGCTCATCAAAAAGAAAAAATACAAAGCATTACATATGCTTTTATGGTAACTATCATGAAAGGAGATACTGCCAGCCTAGCTATCTGGAATTTTGTAAATGAATTATATGTCATTTGTGAATATCAACATGATTTATATAGAAGTGTGACATAGAGAGATACTGCCAGCACAGCTATCTGGAATTTTTTAAATGGTTATGTGCCATTTGTGAATGTCAACATACTTCATGTACGATGCTTGTATTACAATCTTTGTACAGACGTGTATTGAAAAGTGTTTGTAATGTACTGAGCTTAAAGATGTATCCACAGTGTACCCTACTAGAAAAGAACAGAAATGTATATACACTATTGCAACTGTTTAAATGTATATATTTTAACAGGGAAAACTGGAACACAGGACGTTAACTTGCAAAACTTCAGAAAAATAGTTGAAATTAAATTACTTTATGGCTGGGCCATAGGAAAGATGCTAAGTTTCAATTTCAGTGCAACAGACACAATGTCTGTATTAGAGAAGTTTTCTGTATTGTTTTTAAATGTGGAGGAATGTAAATTATTTTATGACTCCCACCATTTGCCAAAAGATCTGAGGTGCATGTATTTTCACAGTTGGATACTAAATACTGCTAGCTTTGAGCAGCAGGAGTTTTACCTAGGATAGAGCAAGATGACAAGAAATGATGTCATTCTGCAAGCTATCGCAGCAGTAATATTTGAGATATTAATTTGGGAAGTCACTGAGAGAGCGAGTTATCATTCTGCATTTCGTCTTTGACCTGACAACATCAAGTTCCACTCATCACATCTGTCTTGCTTGCTCTGAAGTAAGTTATTAGGGTAGAGTAATTTTCTTAGATTCAGTCAAGAATATACTAAAGAATAGTTTAGATGTTTTTCTTTATTTATTGGAGAATGTCCTGCAATGTTGTTTTAAATATTTCCTGTGATTTTGAACTCTATCACTGTACATATATATATATATATATATATATATATATATATATATATATATATATATATATTTAGCATTATCTTGTTCTTTTATTATGTATTATTAAATATATTTAAAATTTCAATGTGACTAATCTTTGTGAGACATATTTAAGTTTTAAACATACTTGCTTTTTTTATTTGGTGACACTGCGGCCACTCCTAATAGCCTTGCTCATGATCTAGCTACCATTTGTATTGATAGTACCATTACACAATAAGACTGAACACCCTTTGTTAAGGGCCTTAAAGTAGCTGATAAAAAGTTGGCTGGTGGCAGTAATAACTACCTTATAGTCTGGGAAGAAGGGGGCATAGCTAGTAAACTTGTGCCAGCCTTTCCCAACTGTGTGTGTTTATGTGTGTGTGTGTGCGTGTGTGTGTGTGTGTGTGTGTGTGTGTGTGTGTGTGTGTGTGTGTGTGTGTGTGTGTGTGTTTAGAACCTAGGTGCTACAATACACACAGATAGAGCATTGCTGAGATGTGGTGCAGCTGTCATAAAACCATAAAACCGTTCCATTCTTCCTACAGGAGCAACAACCTATTGTCTAGCACAGACGTGTCTCTGGCTCCATTCAGAACTATGGGATAACATCTTTATGGCTTAACCCATAAAGTAATTTAATTTTTAATTTTAATTTAGGTGGATTAACCGCTTCCCTTCCAGTGTATATACTGTTACAATGTATACATTTAATTCAGTTACAATAATATATGTACATTTCTTTTCCTTCCAGCAGGGCACACAGTTGATACATTTTAATACAAGCAAATCTCAGGAATACATTTTCAGCACATGCATCTCTACCAATCAGTTTGATACACAAATGACATATATTTCTTTACAAAATTCCAGCTAGCTGTGCTGCCATATGTTACACATCCACTGCCCTATTTCTCCTGGCAGGGTTGACAGTACCTCCTATCATCACACTTACATTAGTTGCTTTTTAGATGTCTCTCTAATCAATGTTTTCAAGGTGACATTCTACTTTTTCCTTTCTTTTCCTTTGTTGATGTTCATTATTTATCATTACTGCAGTCGCTTAATAGTGCACAGGACATAACAGGTGGCCAGCTTTCATAGGTTCATAGGTTGGTAGTAGGCTATTGGCCCTAGGGCCTATACAAGCCTAGCCATAACAATTCCTGGCTATTTCTTCCCACAATATTTACAGGCAAATTCCACACACTCAAACAGAGCTGTAGAAAGTCAAGAGTCTGAGCACCATGCCCTTCAGAGCTTTCATGCTAACTGAAAGAGGAAGGCAAGAGCCCTGAAAGAGGACAGTGCTAGGAAAGTAAAATCCACTGCCCACACCCTGGCAACAAAAACATAATAAATAAATAAATGTAATGGGAGGAGGGAGTGGCTACTGCAGCAGTGATCATTCAAGTATCTGCTGTTATGGTAAGTTAATCACACAACTGTACTTTGTTCATAATTTGATAACTGGTGCAGTATCCTTCGCTATATAGATGGACTACCATAAATTAGAATGACTGGTAGGAGGAAGAATGAGGGTCCAGGAAACCATGGAAAAGGGTCCTAGCAAAGCTTACTTTAGCCCTGGAAAAGGAATATAACTTGCAGTGCTCTGTAAAGGCATGTACAGAGGACCAAATTGCTGCCTCTAGCATAATGTTAGAGTCTGATCTTTTCCAAAAAAAAAGCAACTGATAATGCAAAAACTGTGCTTTGAACATAGGTGGAATAAACTTGTTACAGTGAGAATAACAAAAGGAGACAGAATAGGCCAACCACTTGTAAAGAGTATGCTTTGTACTTTTTCTGACCTTCACAGCCATCATTCATACTCTGTTATATAAACCACAGCTGGAAGTATTTCAGGGATGTCAGCAAACCTTTTCTTTCCATCCTTGTCTGATTCCCATCTAGACAGGGAATTTAATAAACCTGAAAGCTGATTAGTAACGATACTATTTCAGAGTAAATTAATAAAAACTATCAGTTGCAGACAGGAAAAGTGAAAGCTTTGAATACACATTATTTCTGTGTTGTCTTTTACTGAAATTATGTTCTTGTAAGCTATGTACATCATTTCTTACTTACTTACTATAATGTAATCTTTTTATATTAGTTTCCATTGTATTAATTTGCAATTTTTATATATTACCGTCAGTGTCTTGCATTGTTTTATAGTCTTAAGTTTGTAATTCAGGCATGCAGTTTCTTAAATAATTGTTTATTTTTTTTTCCATTTGTGAGTGTTTACTCCATCTATAATGCCTTCTTTAAGGTCTGTGTCATGCCTGAAAGGGGTCATTGGACCACAGTACCTACCCTGTTAACAAATTCAAATAAATTAATAAAAATGTGTGTTTTCACTAGTCCTATTAACTTCTCCTGGGTCACACATAGAAACAAATTTTGCCTTGGTATGCCTTACCAAGTTTCTTATTTTTAAACAGGCATATGCATTCAGACATGATCTTTAAAATGTGCTGGTGGAAAACTGCACAGTTGGAAAGCAGTATTCTTAAGAATTTATCTCGCCCTACCAGTGATGGTTTGTTGAGGTCCATAAACATTTGCTTTTAACAGAAGAATGATTTCCATAGCAACAGAATCTGATGATAATAATAATAATAATAATAATAATGATAATAATAACAATAACAATAACAATAATAATAATAAAGAGTTGGTACTTATGTATTAACACAACCAGGAGACAAATGTTTCAGACTTCAAATTATTAATTTCTGTTTGAAAGATTACAATGTATCCAGTGAAAATATAGTTTGCTAAATGTGTACATCTCTTGAAAATGTTACTTGCATAATACATCAGAAAAAATTGATTTTTTGGGGGCAAAAAAAAACATGTAATGTTTGTCAATGAAGTACAATCTGCCATGTTTGTCCTATGTAAATTAGAAATTCTGTGGTACTATTTAGTGTATGCTGTCAAAAAGTTCTTATATTTGTACTTACAGACAAGTAATTATATTTGTACTCACAGACAAGACAAGTAACCATCACTGTTTTTCATTTGCTAGTGTTACTCTCCCAAATTATGTATCTCTTACCAGCCAACACAAGACCCCGCTCTATGACCCAGGAAACCCATACTATGTATTTAAACTTATTAGAAACACTAACCATCCAACCAATACCATATTTATGGGTGACATTAATTACCCCACTATTAACTGGGAATCCTATACGACATCAAACATACATGCACAGAGATTCCTGGATTTTGTAAACACAAACTCCCTGGGCCAGATAGTCAATACACCAACCAGGGGTGCAACCATACTGGATCTGGTCCTTACTAATATGGAAGAGTGCTGTACACCGCCTACTGTAATGCCTTCCCTGGTAAGGACAGACCACAAAATGGTCTCCTTTGAAGTAAAAATAAAACCTGGACCCCCAGCTCAACTGGGAATATTCAGGAACTAATCTAAGGCTAACCTCTTGCTATTAAGTGAGAACCCTGCAGAATTTCAAGCCCCTATAAACCCTAAGAACACTTCTGCCTATGCAGAACTGTTCACTGAAACCCTGTACAAGCATGTTAATAGCTGCATACAGGCAGCTGTACCCACCAGGAAGAAGTACAGAACTAACTAACTCAAAAAACAAGCCACCCTGGTGGAATCACAAATCAATCAGATGTATAACAGGAGGAAGAAAATCATGGCAAACATTAGGAGGTGAAGCATGCAAAATGATAAAAGCACTCTCATCAAACTAAACAAACAACTCAGAGGATAAATAAAGTCTATTAAAGCCAAATTTGAGGTATGTTTGGCTTCCCAGGGCAAGGACAACCACAAAGCATTCTTTAGCTATGTCTGCAACCTCAAAGGCAATACACAGTTGTGTGCAGAGGGTATTGTAAATGGAACCACCTATACTGAGCCAGAAGATATTGCAAACTTCCCGGCTGATAAATTCAACTCCAACTTTACTCCTCTCTCCCCCTCAACCTTCCCTCAGGAAATATAAACAAATACAACTCCCCCTACTATCATTAAGGAACAGGTCCTTAATGCTCTATCTAAGACCAAGAACACTGCATTAATGGGCCCAGACAATATCCCAGGATGCCTTCTAAATAGCATGAAAAGTGACCTATCAGGACCTCTGGAATTACTATTAAACACTACCTTAGTTGCTGACAATCTCCCTGCTGAATTCCTGCAATTTGCACCAGAAGCAATCATATACCCTGTATCCATACTTATAAACAGGTCATTATCTGAAGCTTATGTCCCCACCATCTGGAAAATCTCCCACATATTACCCTTACACAAAGGAGGAAACTCCACCTAGCTAACATGCTATTTCCCAATTGCAATTCTCTCCCCTCTCTCAAAAATTCTGGAAAGGGTCGTACACACCCAACTTATGAACTATCTCCTTACACACAAGCTCTTATCTAATACTCAACATGGTTTTCACCCCTCTCACAGCACCACCACAGCCCTACTGTCTTTTACTTACACAGTTAACCAGCATAGAAACAATGGTCAATTTGTATCACCCATATTCCTGGACCTTTCCAAGGCCTTTGACATGGTCAACCACTCCAAACTCATCTACGTCCTCTCCTCCCTTAGCCTCAGTCACCCCACTATCACCTGGTTCCAAGGTTACCTAGCAGAACATCAACAGGCTATCAGCTGGCAACAAGATGTCTCACCCCTTCGCCCTGTCACCTTAGGGGTTCCCCAAGGCTTCATCCCTGGTCCTCTTCTTTTTTATCTTTTTACCAACCAGCTCCACTCAGCTACACCCCAGGCCCCAGTGGTTCAGTACGCTGATGACACTACCCTGATTTGCTCAGCTTCCTCCCTCAAAGACCAACATACCATCACTCAAGATCCTTCTTATTTGCTGAATCCTGGTTCACTAGCTCCCAACTTATCCTAAATCCCAATAAAACAAAACTTCTTCTCTTACACCCAACCAGATACACCTCTGCATCCACAACCTTCAGTATCCTTTCTAAAAATAAAACTATTATCACCCCAACAAGCCATACCAAATTACTAGGAGTGGAAATTGACAATAACCTGAAATTTGATATTCACATTGCCCAATCCATTAAAAACGTTCACAAAAAATAGGTCTTCTGTATAGAAACAATAGATTTCTGACAAATAAGACAAAAGCCACCATTGCTAGAACCCACCTCCTCTTAACGCTCCTGCATTACTCCCCAATCTTAACCAACCTCTGCAAGACAGATCTAGCCAAACTCAAAGCCTGTTACAATAAAATCTCCAAGTTTGCCACTAATGCCTCATACAAGTCACATCACTGCTAATCACTTAAGCAGCTCAAGTGGCTTGAACTCCCTCAATATCTTCTCTTTAATCAACTTACCTTCGCCCACAAAATACTCTATCAATCAGAAAAAAAACCTCATATCATTCAGCCATATTCCTCCTCAAGACCCCTTCGCTCCAGCAACGAACTACTTCTACACACCACCAAAGCTAACAATTCAGCAGGTGAATCACTTTTTTCAAACTTCATCTACAAACACTGGAATAATCTACCTAACTCACTAGTAACTAACTCCTCAACACTTGAATTTAAAAAACTTCTAAAAACACACCTTACTAGCACCTGGCTCTGCACCTGCAACACCCCTGGATAACCTATTCCTCCTTTTAACCCTATTGCCATTACTCTTACTCTACTAGCATATTCTACCACTAATGGTAGTTTGACTTTAACTGCACAATCATTTGGATATATCCACTAAATGTAAACAACCATTTTTTATGTAAATTACTGTTGCGCTACTTATTGTGTCCGAAACCATTATCTTGTATGTATTTGTTACTCTTGGAGCTTTTCTCCCCAGGCCTCCACTGAAAAAGGACTTGTGTCCAGTTGGACTTTCCTGGTAAACAAATGTGAAATAAATAAATAAAGGTGGGTCATCTACAGACCCTGGAAACTACAGACCCATAAGTCTCACTAGTTTTATATGTAAAGTCATGGAAAGAATTATTATGGAGATGATCAACAGAGATATAGTAAACTCCAGACACTGGACCCAACCCAATTTGGTTTCATCAAGGACAGATCATGCTTAGTCAACCTGGTGGACTTCTTTGAGAAGGTCACCAAACCAATGGATGAGGGCAAAATCGTTCACACTGCCTACCTTGACCTGGCCAAGGCATTTGACACAATCCCTACTCAGGCATTGTTGACAAACTCAAGAGGATAGGTGCAAACCCATATGTCACACAGTGGATAACCAATTGTCTCACAGACAGGACCCAGGAAATTAGAATTGGGGAGTCCACCTCTACAAAGAGGCCAGTCACAGGTGGAGTCCCTCAGGCATCAGTCTTTGGATCGCTCCTTTTTGGCATTTACTTCTCAGAAGTCAAAACCAATGTCAGTGGTCTCTGGCTGACAAAATTTGCAGATGATTGTCATTGAATCTCACACTGACACAAATGTTCTCCAGGAGGGGCTGACACAGACAAATAACTGATGTCAGAACCATGGACTAAAACTAAATGCCAAGAAATGCATAATAGTATCCTTTGGGAAGTCATCCATCCCTGGTAACTATTATATTGACAACACACCCCTTAGAGCTGACCCAGTAGTCGGGGACTTAGGGACACACATAGATAGTAATCTAGACTTTGATCATCACGTATCCACAGTGGTGATGAAATCATTTTATGTTGCACAACTTATAAACAATGGCATGGCATCTAAGCCCAAGGAATCATTGTTCCATGGCATTTATCAGACCTTTCATTGAGTACAGTGTCCCCTTTGGTATGTACCTAACCACACATATGCAACAACTGGAACATCCACAAAGATTCCTCACTAAAAGAATACAGGGAGTAAGTAATATGTCCTCTGCAGACCGCCTCAATGCCCTAACCCTGTAGTCTGTCTCTTACAGGCTTTTAAGGGGAGACCTGTGCCTGGCATACAGGGCATTGTCAGACCCCACTCTGATGGACCTCATGCATATCCACAAAACAAACAGTAGCAGAATTGCCCATTCCAAAGACTTAAACCTTGCCTGTGATATAAGCAGGACCTGCTAGAAAGATAGGTATGTATCCCAGAGACTAAACCATCTATGGAACAGGCTCCCCATCCATGTGAAGCAGAGTTCCTCCCTAACCCAATTAAAGTGCAACTTGGACAATTGGATGGGAAACCAGAAATTCATCCCTGGTTTGGCACCTATGTCTGTAATGCAAACAGGTAACCTGTAAATGGTTCATCTCCCAGGCCCATGCTTACACTTATCAAGGGTATCAGAACTTGTCAGAGATTTGGGATGCATAGCTAGGCTTAAAAAGGCCTTTGTGGTCACTAGCCTAGTAAACACCTATGAACCTATAAGAGTTAAATGGGTGCAGTACAGCCCTTGCTGCAGTAGGAGGGACATGGAAGAGGATGTATTATTTTTCAGAAATAGGAAGGTGGATTATTTTCCATAACTTTGTGTGGTTCATAATGCGGCTTAACAGTTCCAGTCAGTTTTGTTTCATCCAATATGGGTAATTATTTTTCATTGGGGTACCTCTCCACAATTACCAAAACGACTGTTTTACTGTCAGTGAAGGCAATTGTTTTGCATTAAAATGACAGCCACAGCAATAACGGAAAATGTTTTGGACTTAAAACAGTCATTTCGGTGTAAAGGTGAAATAATTCATTCCTGCTTGCTTTAATAATATGTACACATTTAGGAAACTATAATTTCATTCAATAGGTTGTAATCTTTCCAACAGAAATTAAAGCAACCGGGACCAAATTCTTTCACATTTACTCCTGGTTGTGTTAATACATAAGCACCAAAGAGTTTTATGACTTAAATGTTAAAACAAATAATGGAATAGATAAAAGATAAACAGCCTGGCTAGATGGAAATATATTTAGTAATAGGAAACTAAACACCTGAACATTAAATGCATATAGAAATTTATATAGGATTCTACTAATGCCAGCTGTGAGTTTTGAAAGAAACCTGAAGGCTTCTTTCTCAGTGGAATGCCCACTTTCTGACATGATACAGGGAAATATACATTTCATGGGTCTGAACAGGTGTGACTGCCTTATGTTAAAGAGAGAAAACAAATGTCTTATAAACCAGTAATGAATTTCCACCCCAGGAAGCTATTGCACAGATCAATAACTAATTAATATTCCTGCAGAGCTGGACAGAATTGGATGTGGTTTCTCCTCCTTCTTTAATGACCATGTAGGCACACTCTGTGACTTGTTAATAGGTTTGAAAATGTCCAGCTGTATTCTATGCGTAATGAATCCTGTTTCATTAAAGCTGAAATGCCATTCATTTATGCAGTGATGCCTCCTAGGCCTGTCAGCAGGCTGCTTTCCAAAAAAAATTTTAAAAAAGAAGAAATAGCTATTTTTACATGCATTTGCAGAGAATTTATTATGTTTTTGGTTCAGTGGTTCTTTATTAAATAAGACATTTTTTCCTCTCAGTTTAGGCCACTTGAAATCTGTTCTACTGTCTTCTCTTTTTCTCTTGTTTTCATCATATTATTTTGGTGATAGACATATGACTTGGGGCTTGATCTGTGAGCTTTATGACTTCCAGGCAGGTGTGTGTGTGTGTGTGTGTGTGTGTGTGTGTGTGTGTGTGTGTGTGTGTGTGTGTGTGTGTGTGAGATTCTGTGTGTGCGATTTTGTGTGTGTGTGTAAGAGACAGAGAGATGATATAAACACACAAAGACAAAAATCTGCTGTTATATGAACCTAGAAGTTTGGAGAAAATATTGTACAGTGTGGTAAATTCATTCTCTACTTAAATTATTTGAAATACTACATAGTTCCAACTAACAATTTCTTGTTTAACAGGATATTATTTAATCAAGTCACATGCTGAAGCATTGTCTGTGGTTTTAAAAAGGAATTTTAGTATCATTCAGTGGAGCTAAATTCATTCTGGTTGATATTATGTCTTACAGATAAGATGTATGTGTGTGTGGGGGGGTGCATGCATGGGTGTGTGTGTGTGTGTGTGTGTGTGTGTGTGTGTGTGTGTGTGTGTGTGTGTGTGTGTGTGTGTGTGTGTGTGTGTGTGTGTGTAACCTATGAAAAATTATTAAAATATAATAAATCCAAAGTGGAATGAGCTTAAGTCCTGTTAATGTGACTTGGGGCTTGGTCTGTGAGCTTTATGACTTCCATGCAGTGATGTGTGGCTCTCAGAAATAGTCTAAGGCTTGCAACTTTAGCATTGTTTCTGGTCTGCTACACATAAACTGTTTTATTTTGTTTAAAGCCCAAATATAGACAGATATGTGTGTGTGTGTGTGTGTGTGTGTGTGTGTGTGTGTGTGTGTGTGTGTGTGTGTGTGTACCTACTAAAAAATGTTTAAAATATAATAAATCCAAAGTAGAATATGCTTAAGTGCTGTTAATGTGAAAATATCTTCATTTTAATTGCTACATGCATCAAAAAATGTTCTTTTAAACATGTATATGCAAATACATGGTCAGTATGAGAATTAATTATGAAATATTCTGAGATAGATAAAGATATGAGCTGTCCTTGACTTTGCAGAATACCCCTTATTTTGCCATAAGTGTTTGCTCTGTCCCTCATAAAACTTTTGATTTTCTGATAAATCACAGCGAATTACAATTGATCAATGTAGAATAGTGTGTGTGTGTGTGTGTGTGTGTGTGTGTGTGTGTGTGTGTGTGTGTGTGTGTGTGTGTGTGTGTGTGTGTAAAGTACCTTTAAGAAGCACTTCAATGTCTGCATGTGCGTATAAATAGCAAGTACATGCTAGTTTCAGTGCCATTTTGTGAGTGCAGCCAGAGAGTGAGCATGTATGAGTGTAATAGCTAGTTTGTTTATAAGTTTATCTAAGTTAAAGCTATTAAGCCTTAATCCTAATGTGTTTGTACATAATAAAGCTGATTGAACCGAACCCACAAAGACTCGACTATTTTATCCTGACTGGACGAGCAACATGGTGTCAGAACCGGGATTCCAGAGACTGGTTTTCAGAGCTAAGAGGTGCAGAGTTAACAGTGAAGGTAAACTATTATTTTATTATTACTACTTATTATTTTATTTATTATTATTTTACATTTGTTGACCGGGTTGATCCAACTGGATACATGTCCATTTTCAGCAGAGGCCCGGGGAGAAAAGCTCCAATCATTCAGATAATAGAGTAAAGTATAACTTGGTATACAATATATAATAGATAACACACAAATAACGGGGAGAAAAGCTCCAATCATTCAGATAATAGAGTAAAGTATAACTTGGTATAAAATATATAATAGATAACACACAAATAACGGGGAGAAAAGCTCCAATCATTCAGATAATAGAGTAAAGTATAACTTGGTATACAATATATAATAGATAACACACAAATAACGGGGAGAAAAGCTCCAATCATTCAGATAATAGAGTAAAGTATAACTTGGTATAAAATATATAATAGATAACACACAAATAATGGGGAGAAAAGCTCCAATCATTCAGATAATAGAGTAAAGTACAACTTGGTATATAATATATAATAGATAACACACAAATAATGGGGAGAAAAGCTCCAATCATTCAGATAATAGAGTAAAGTACAACTTGGTATACAATATATAATAGATAACACACAAATAATGGGGAGAAAAGCTCCAATCATTCAGATAATAGAGTAAAGTATAACTTGGTATACAATATATAATAGATAACACACAAATAACGGGGAGAAAAGCTCCAATCATTCAGGTAATAAACAGGGTAAAGTATAACTTGTAATAGGTAACACACAAATAACAAGACTGATAAGAGATAATAGACTGTCATAGTAAAAGGACATTGGAGAAAGTCAAAGTTAAATACAGTACTTTTTTATGATAAAGGAAGAAAAAGAAGGAAAGAATAAAAATTAAATATTCAGACACAGGGATGTACAAGAGAAAAAGCAAGATCAACAGCCTAGGTGAGAAGGGACAGTATAGTAAGAGTAAATTAGACAAGATTAATCCCCAGACTACCCTGACATAGTATCAAATGTATGGTAGGATATAAACAAAAGAAATACGGTAAGATTTATAAGTGTAAGGGAGAGGACTGGGGAGGGGTATAAAGACTGAAAGCATAGAGGGGTAAAGAGTCATATGTTACATATACTTCTCACAGAGAGAGGGGAGGTAAATCCTTAACCGAGAAGTTGGGGAGTTAGTCAGGGTTGGTACATGGACATAGCCAGTGTTTCATTAGGTGCTGTTTGAGGCATTTTTTTGAATAGAGAGAGCGAGGGTAGTAGAGTGAGGTCAGCTGAAAGTGAGTTCCAGGTTTTACCAACAAAGTTAGAAAACAGGGAGTCACCAGCTGAGTTATTGGATTTGTATGTTCGAACCAGTAGTTTGTTAGAAGAATGAAGTTGCCTGGAGTTACAACAGGTATTGATGAGGTTTTTAAGACCAGGGGTATTTTTGGGTTGGTTGAGGACTTTATGTGTTACTATAAACTGATTATATTGAAGTAAGCTGGGAAATTCAAGCCACCCTAGTAGTTTAAGGTTTTGGCAGTGATATGTCCAATATTTAGATCCTGTGGCAAATCTGGGGATATGGTTGTAATAGTTTTAGTGTTTACCAAGTACTGATTTATTCAAGTTAGTTAGCATAGGTGAGACGTACAAAAGGGTAGAGAGTAGGTGTGTGCGGGCAATGTCAATTCAACTAAGAGAAACAAGTACAAAAAAGGCTAGAAATGAACCAAAGGTAATGAAAACTTGCACACATGATTTATTTTATAAAAAGATAAAACAGAAAATTACAAGGGCAAAAACCTCATTATTAAACAAGTGAGGGGCACAAAAGGTTCATTAATTAAACAAAATGTTTAAAATTAAGATATCTGACAAAACAATTATCAGAAAAGCACTTAATGGGTTTGGAATTACCTTGGAATTGTAAAGTGAGCATGTTTAAAGCAAAACGGACATGTTTAGAGTAAAACGAGCACAGGAAAAGTATAATGGGCATGTAAAGAGATTAAATGAGCAAAACAAATATAATAAGGACATAAAAGGGCACATTGAGCATACATAAAGCAAGGTGACTGCATGTTTTTGACAAAGTACTGTGTTTTGGCATAAACTACTATTTCACATTAATTGAAGCCCTGAGTAGCATAACTAGAGTTATTCGAAGTGCTGCAAAGTGTGCACAAGTATTTACAGTGTGTGCTTAGTACTGTGCATTTAATCAGAAGAGTTTATTTTTATGTAAACTGCAACTATTTTGTAAAGTACAGTCAAAATACAGCCATTTTGAAAAGTTTCATGTACTGGGTGTGCCTATTTGCAAAGTGCCACCATTACAGAGTGTTTCTTGCACTGTAAAGAGTTATTTAGCAAATTACTGCTATTTTGGGAAAACTATAGCCACGGTGGTACAGCAGTAGTGTTTTTGCCTCACAGCAAGAGGTTCTCCCATTTGATTCTTGGCTGGAGTGCGGGGAGTGCCTTCTGTGTGGAGTCTGCATGTCCTCCTCGCGGTTGGATGGGCGTTCGAAAGACATGCGTAAATGGGCGTGCCTTCATTGAAGGTTGGACGTTGAGCTGGCACCTTGGTGTTCATTAAAATCTACTGCCAATCATTAGCGGACTGGAGTTCCGCTGTGACAACCCCTTACTGGGAAAAGCCGAAAGACAAACAACTGCCATTTTGGGAAAGTTTCAGTGTGCTGTGTACTGTTTATTTGCAAAGTGCAGTTAGTTTGAAATGTTTCTTACTCTGAGCTTCTGCTGCCTAGTTTATTCACACAGTGCAGTTATTTTGAAATATTTCTTACACTGATAAGGGGTGATTTCTTACAGTACAGTGATTTCAAGATTATTATAGTGCCCAAGAGACTTATTTTGCAAAGTTCAGTTATTCAAAGGCTTGTTGTACTATTTGGCATAGTTACAAATACTGGCATAAGTTTCTGGCATATGTATATGTGTGTGTGTTCATGCATACTTGCAAAAGCCTTCACTTGTATGTGTTAATATGGCAGACAGATTTAGAAAAACAGCACCATTGGTGTTCGATCAGAATATTGCAGAGAATTGGAGAATATCTGAGCAAGAGTATGATATTTTTATACAAGCAGCTTATTCTGACAAAGATGCATGCACCAGGGCATTCATTTTGCTACACCTAGCTGGGTCATTGGCCATTGAAAGAAAGCGCTTATTTGTGTGTGCGCTAGCAGTATATGAGGTAGAAGGGGAAAACTGTCATTTTGTTGTATGGGCTGAATCAAGGGAAGACACAGAGTGTTTGAAGTGCAAGTTTAGGGAAATGTGTAACCCTCAGACAAATATTACATTAGAGAGGCATTTGTCTTACACAAGAGATCAAAAACCAGGGGAAACTTTTGCATCTTATATAACTGATCTGCGAAACAGAGCTAAAACGTGTCGGTTTGGTGATTTAAAAGATGAGTTGATAAAGGACAGGCTTGTGTGTGTTATTAATTGTGCTGCAGTGAGAAAGATTTTGCTTCATGACAGTGATTTAATGTCGAGCAAAGCTATTGTTATTTGTCAAATCCATGAAGTTACAGGAAGGCACTCTAGTATGGTTGCAAGTGATAAGAGCATGGTTTCAGCAGGCTCTAGAGCAACTGTAGACAGCATGCAACATGTGGCTAACAGAAGCAGGCCTAAGCATATGGCACCTATCACTCCTGTGGGTTTTCCTGGGAGCCCCTGTAGTTTTCCAGCAAGTTCTAAGAAAAGGAGATGCTCAGTGCAGTACAAGGCCGTGTCAGCAAAACCCAAATCCTGCTTTATTGTTAACTGTTGCAATTGTGGTGCCAATCATAAGTCTGAAAGAGAAAAATGCTTAACATTTGGTCACCAATGCCAGAAGTGTAAAAAATGGAACCATTTTCAAAGTTTTGCAAATCAAGTATACCTCACACAGTTATAAAGAAGAGTCACTTAAAAAAGCAAGTTGATCATATAGAGGGCTGCAATTCTACTTTCTACATAGATGGTGTATTAGTAATTGGTGAAAAGGCTGATGCAGTAAATTTGTTGGCAAAGAATGTTTAGTACTGTTCAGATTAATGGGAAAACCACCGAAATTAAAGTGGACACTGGCGCAAAGTGTAATGTTATATCAGCAGACACATTTGCTAAGGTGAGAACTAATGAACAACTCAATGTGGCTAGTTGTGCAAAACTTGTTGCTTATAGAGGTGAAGAAATTCAAACTGAAGGCTCCGTAGTGCTTTCTTGTTATTTGGCTAGGAACTGTTACAGCTTGTTATTCTATGTAGTCCGAAGACCTTTAAAGTCATTATTGGGTCTCAAAGACAGTTTGAGGATGAATTTGCTTTCTTTTACCAAAGAAGTTCATCATATAAACACATACCCTGCTCCAATTTTATTGAAGCTATTTTCTCAGAGTATGCTGATGTTTTTGATGACAAGTTGGGCAAACTTACAGTTGTGTATTCTATGAAGTTAGACCCAAAGGTCAGTCCAGTGGTCAGACCAGCAAGAAACATTCCAATAGCTATGCAGAATAAAGTTAAAGCTCAGCTGGATAAAATGGTGCAGCAAGGTGTAATTTGTCCAGTTGCAGAACCAACTGAATGAGCGTTGTCCATGGTGGCAGCCCACAAAAAAGGCTCAGATGAAATCAAAATATGTATTGACCCAAGAGATTTGAACAAAGCATTAAAGAGACTGCATCATCCAATGCGTACAGTTGAGGAAGTCACAGCCCTTACACCAAACGCCACTGTTTTTCTGTCTTATATGCAAAAAGTTAATTTTGGCAAGTGATGCTTGATCGCAAATCCTCATTACTGACTACTTTCAATAGCTCATTTGGCAGATATAGATTCCTCAGGATGCCACTTGGAATACATTCTTCAAGTGAAGTCTTTCAGCGTGCAATGGAGCAATATTTTTCAGGTTATCCTTGTGCCATAGTAGTAGATGATTTATTGGTTGGAGGCAATGGTGAAGCAGAGCATGACAGAAACCTTAAGAAAGTTCTAGACAGAGCACATGAAATGAACTTAAAGCTCAATCCTTTGAAGTGCAAATTCAGATTACCAGAAGTTATATATATAGGTCATTTATTTACTAGCACTGGCTTGCAACCAGACCCATCCAAGCAAACAGCCATTCTTGAGAGCCAGCACCAGATAATGTTCAAGATCTACAATGATTTATTGGTATGGTCAACTATTTAGGCAAGTTTATACCAGACTTCAGTGAGTTGACAGCATCTTTGAGCTGACATGCAAAAATGTTATATGGTCTTTATTGGAGCAACACCAGAGAGCATTTGAAGACCTTAAGCAGAAAATTGCCACCCCACATACATTAAAATACTATGATGTCAACAAACCAGTAACTTTTTCCTGTGATGCTTCAAAATTTGGTCTTAGAGCAGTTATTCTTCAAAAGGGCAGACAAGTAGTGTATGCATCTAGAACTCTTACCCAAACGGAAATAAAATATGCTCAAACTGAGAAAGAATTTTTGGCAATAGTATTTGCAAGTTCAAAGTTTCATAATTATAGCTATGGTTGAGCTATTCAGAATGAAACTGATCATCTACCTCTAGTTACTATTCTAAGGATGCCTATGCATCCACTCCAACGAGATTACAAATAATGTTCAAATTGCAAAAGTACAACTTCAAAATGGTCTATACAAAAGGCAAACTTCTTTATCTGGCTGATACCTTATCCAGATCTTCCAGAAATATAAAGGAACAGCTTCATGCAGAGAATTTTGACTCTGACATCATGGAAGTGCATAATTTTTCTACCATGAGATTTGATGAGCTGAGGGATCATACAAAGACTGATCTAATTTTACAAAAGCTCAACCACTATATTAATGTTGGATGGCTGTCAAAGCAATCTCGTGTACACCTGAAGTGCAAACTTATTTTCCTTACAGAGATGAGATGTTGCTGGAAGATGGCATTATTTTCAAAGGTCCTAAAATTGTTGTTCCTGCTTCCTTACAGCATGAATATATCCAGATTTTGCATCGTGGTCACACAGGTTCTGAATCTACCAAAAGAAGGGTGAGAGAACTAGTATTTTGGCATCCTCTAGTAAAATATATTGATAAAGTACTTTCTTCTTGTTCAGTCTGGAATAGTAGTAAACCACATTTGCAAAAAGAACCACTTCAGCTAAGTCAAGGCCCTGAACTACCTTGGTCAACAATAGCTACTGATATATTCGAGTGGAACAATCAGCATTACTTAACATTGGTAGACTTTTATTCGAACTGGTTTGAGATTGATTTACTACCTAATTTAATGTCCACTACTGTTATCACCAAGATGAAACCTCATCTCTCAGTCCATGGTAGTCCACACAAAGTTGTTTCTGACAATTGTACTCAATTTACTAGTCAGTTGTTTCAGAAATTTGCAAAAGAATGGAACTTTCTACATGTTACTAGTGGTCCAGAATAACCACAGTCGAATGGACTAGCTGAACATGCAGTACAGAGTGCAAAGCAATTACTTGACAGGTCACATCGTGATAATACCGATGTCTTTTTGAATTTTCTCAGTCTCAGAAACATACCCCGTGATGACATACTTGGCTCACCTGCTCAGAGACTTCTATCCAAGCAAACCAGAATAACATTGCCTATTAGTTCCAGTTTGTTGAGGTCTAAAGCTAAGAACAACAGGACAATTAGAGACCAATTATTCAGAAAGCGTTCTTTCCAGAAGTCCAGCTATGATAAATTGAGCAGATTTCTTTGTCAATTGAAAGAAGGAGAGACAGTGAGGATACAAACCGTGAAAGGTTTCTTCTGAATTGGTCAAGTAACAGGTATATGTATTGAGCCGAGATCCTACATTGTTGAATCTGAGGGCGTGTAGTACAGGAGAAATGGCATACATCTTCTTCCTGTACAAGAATCAATATCAGAGCAGTTCCTGTGATACAGACTCTAGATCTCAGAGCAATCCAGACAATGTTCCTGTTGCAGAACATGTCTTATCTTCTTCTTCCATTCCTGATGATGTTCCTGATGTCCCTAAGGTTGAACATTCAGCAGAGACAGTTCCATTTGCTAGACCTAATTCTAATTTCTATATCACACAATTTGGTCATATTTCCAGACCTAGTGTGAAATATACAGCAACCTGGGCATAATTTGTTTATATGTATTTTGTTCTGTCTAATTGCATGACAAAGAATTATTTGTATTGATTGCATGTCAATTAATGTCGTCAATATTGCATGATCTATTTCTCAAAGAGGGAGGATGTAGTGAGTGTGTGTGTGTGTGTGTGTGTGTGTGTGTGTGTGTGTGTGTGTGTGTGTGTGTGTGTGTGTGTGTGTGTGTGTGTGTGTGTGTAGTACCTTCAAGAAGCATTGCAAGATTGGCACATGCATATAAATAGCAAGCACGGGCTAGCTTCAGTGCCATTTTGAGAGTGCAGCCAGAGAGTGAGCATGTATGAGTGTAATAGCTAGTTTGTTTATAAGTTTATCTAAGTTAAAGTTATTAAGCCTCAATCCTGATGTGTTTGTACATAATAAAGCTGCTTGAACAAAACCCACAAAGTCTCATCTATTTTATCCTGACTGGATGAGCGATAGTCAGTAAAGCCTAACATTACACTTTCATACTTCTGATTTTTTCAGAAAATGCATATTGATGCAAAACCCACCTTTCTATTAATGTTTTAAGTGACTTTATAGTAATATTTAAAAGTTGTCCATGATTTTGGACCCTTGTTCCTCATTATTTTTGGTTTTATTCCAGATTCTTGAGCAAAGAAGTTAAGGACTATGTCTGAAAACAATTTCTGAGTTTGCACACCTAGTAAAAAAACTCTAAAAACTATTCTGACCTTACTTCTTTTTTTTTTTTTTTTTTGCTGTGAGCAACGACTTTCACATCACTAGATGATTGTTTTAAACTTTCAACCTTTAATGTCATTATGATTAAATACTTTGACATTTTTTTTTGCTGAGAGAAGGAAGAATCTAAAGCTACCACCTCCTTTTTCTACCTAGGACCCCACAAGCCATGCAAACCACACACTTGCCAAATGCAGTTATGTCATAACACTCACTTTACTTTTCAGCCAGGTAGGGCTGTACTGATTCCAATTAAACCAGTACAATGTAAGCAGCAACTTTAATTCTTTTGCATACATCACATACATCTATTTTGTTAACTGCTGTTGCTGTGAAGTTATTCTTATCTGTGCATTGCTGTTTTGAAGTTATTCCTACTGCTTGTATTACTGGGTTACACATCAACTATGTTTTCTCTAAATCTTGAATGCCTTACTCATTGCATTGATGCTGTGAAGTTATTGTTACCTACCTGTATTACTATGTTTACCTAGTAACTGATTTCCTTAAACTCTTCACACTTTAATACATTACATGCCTTTATTGTGGTTACAAGATGCTATTTCCAACAACACATTCCAACATGCCTATATTTTTATGGAAAGAAGTAAAATAGCCACAGGAACAGCTCCAGTGTTACAACCAGTTATTTAAATATTTAATTGAATAAAACAGCAGACACAGTGACATGGCAACAGCCACAGTAAAACCAAACAAAATAAAATAATAAAATCTGGTGCAGTATAAAGCGCTTTTCATCTGTTGAATAAACAGACTTCCTCAGATACAAATGCACCATTCCCATATTACTTTATAGTCCCTTAAGTCACATGCTCAATATTCCACTTAAATGTAACCCTTTGTGGGCTTATATAAGCCATAAACCCTATATATAGTTGTGTGAACACTGTCTTAATATTTGTGTTAGTCCAATTGTGTTGTACATATATTTGTCTACCTCAAAAAATATACATTTATATGTTCATAACTGTATCTAGGTGACTATGATCCCTTCTGTACTATCTGGTCTCATTGCACGTTACTATAAATTACCTTTCTTTTGTAAGCGCAAGGAATGGAATCTCTGTTATTCAGACCATTACCTAGTAACCTAAAAAAATTTTTTATGATGAATAATAAATAATAATGACTAAAATATACCCCTGAGTGGCACTAATATAAAAATATAAGCCCTAATATATAATCTAATATAGTATATGATTATACTTTAGGCACTCCTTCATCTAACCAGTTATCTTGACCAATTTTCTAACTTTAGTATGCAAGCTATTGAATATAATTCATTCAGACCTGATGGCCTGCATGCATCAAGTCTTAGTTGCCACAGTAGTTCTGCTTTTTACAAAAGTAAGGATTTTGGGCCTCCTCTGGTCATTGTCTGAACCCTATTTTCCTGATCCGGTATTTGTTCGATGACTTTAAACTTAAATGAGTGGTTGGGGTACTCCCCACAGTGTTTAGCCAAAACATTATCTTGTTTACATCTGTTAATTGCATATGTGTGGTCGTAAAATCTTTTACGTAGCCTTCTATCAGTTTTTTTCTACGTATAAGGCTGGGCATGCCTGGCATTGTGCCAGGTAGACCACCAACCTTGAGTTACAATTATATCTGTTCTTAAGTAAGTAACTCCTATCTCTTATCACAAATTTGTTGCCAGTGTCTATATGTCTACAGTAGTTATACATTTCACATCTGGACATACCTATAATCCTATCTCTGTTGTTTGTCTGTCTTTCTAAAATATTCTTCACATTTTTCCCCCTCCTACACGTAATTACTGTAGACTCTCCTACCTTTTGTACAATTTCTCTATTAGTTGTAAATAAATGCCAATTCTTCCTCAGGATTCCTATAATTTCCTTAGCTCTTAAGTTGAATGTTAAAACAAAGCTAAGTGTATTTCCATTTCTTACTGTGGCATTAGACCCAGTTGTTCTTGTGGGAGGGTCATGTAGTATGTGGGTGCCCTCCATATTTTCAGATGATACTCAAGGTATGGACAACTCTAGGTTTGTGACCACTGACCACCCTCCTCTGTTTAATATTGGTTTATATGTTCCATTCTCACACTTCCTTTGGACTTCAGTGATAATATTTTGAATGAAGTCCACTGGGTATCCCCCATGTGTGAACTTGTTGCTTAGGTTTTCACATTCTGCCTTAAAATCCTCTTGCTTAGTGATCATTCTTGCCGCCTGCACTAACTGCCCTATAATTACGGACTTTTTCTGATGGAAGGGGTGCAAGCTAGTGAAATGCAAGAGTGAATTCGAATGTGTGCTTCTTCTAAAGATCTTAGCTGTGTAGCATTGTCTTTGGATGTCTTTTTGCAGTTCTATATCCAAGTAACTTATCTTCATCTCCTGGTAGTCACTTGTGAATTTGAGAAATTCAGTTGTCATCCAGGAAACGTGTGTAAAAGTATATAACTGTGTTCAAACAGGCATTATCTAATATGAACCTGTGTTCCTAGTGTGCCATTACCAAATTGGCAAAACTGCCTCCACATGGGGACCCCATGGCTACCCCGATTCATAATTCTACTCTCCTTAAACTGCTGTATTGAGACATCTGTCCCTATCTATCCCAAGTTAAAATTCAAGAGTAAAACTGCTACAATTTAATTCTTATATAAACAAACATACTTTGTACGGAAACAACTTCTGTATTTAAAAAAATGCTTCCCTCCTTCTATAACCATGATAGAAAACTGGTCAAGAAAGATATAAAGTACACCATTAGAAAGAGAAAGGCAAACTATGACATGAAAATGACTACCCTTGCAAGGATAATAATATGGCCTTTTCAACTACATCAAGAAGCTCAAAAACAATTCCTAGTACTGCACCAAGACAATATCTGATGGTATCAATTATTCGGACCCAGAACCCATAGCTTATGTTGAGGCCAAAAAATTCAGCTACAATTTTACACCATCCATGCACCTGCACCCCTGCAATTTCCCTTACTCCCCAATATACCCCTTCTCTATAAACATTTTAGACAAAATCCTCTCACCATTGACCAAAACAAACAAACAAAAAATGCCAGCTCTGAGAACCCAGAAATTATGCCCAGCTGTTTAATTCTCAGTCTAAAACATAGCTTTTCTCTACTCTTTCTGAGGCTATTCAACCTTAGCCTCTCCATTGATGACATACCAGATATCTATAGTGGTACCACTGCACAAAGATGACACAACCAGAGACCCTAAGAAATATAGGTAGACCCATCAGCATCATCAGTATTATTTGCAATGTAGCGCACCAGAAACAGTGAAACAGGTAGCCTTCAATCCCTTGACCATATTCAGTTTGGTTTTGTGAAGGGGAAATCCTGTCTACTCATCCTAGCAATTTTTTTTTTTGAAAAAATTACTCCAGCTATGACAAGATCCAATTTGTCCATGCTGCCTTTGTGGACCTAGCTAAGGCATTTAATACAACCCCTCATGTTGAGAAGCTCTTCTGCTAAAACACTAGCCCTCATGTTATCTGCTAGATAGCCAACTGGCTCATTGACAGAAAGTGCACAATAAGGTTGGGTGGCTCCACATTCACAGAATATAATATCACTAGAGGTACCCCCCAAAGGGCTCTCTCTTTTTAAAGCTGTCTCGCTATGTTAAACCCATTTAACATAGCAAAACAGTAAAAAGCAACGAAGATCTTGCTTTCTCCGTTGCTTTTGCCCACAGCTCTGATGTACTGCATAGGCATGCACAGTACATCAGAACTTCCGAAGAATACCAGACAGCTGTGGAAGGGCAGCAAGGAGGCATTATACAATGCCATTATTTAAGAAAAGTAATTATTTTTTTTCTTAAATAATGTCATTGTATAATAGCAATAACCCACACCTGGGTGTGGGTAATGCTGGATTTACCCACGGTTGGCTTTGTTTGGTCCCTCGGGTGAAACCACGCCAACTGTGTGTAAATCCAGCATTACCCACACCCAGGCGTGGGTTATTGCTATACTACATCATACCTCTGTCTGCTATATCTTAAAGAGAACAGATCCAAAAGCTTTTTTTTACTGAGTATGCACTTAAAATAGCCACTAGAATCAAAAATAATTGCAAATATTTCTTTAACTATGTCAGAAAGTCACAAACTAACACCCATCAGTCTTTGGAGCCAGACCATAATAATACTACACTCTCTGATCCAAACGAAGTAGCTAATATCCTAACAACTTTAGTGCAAATTTTACTTCATCCGTAGTTATAGCTATCTCATAGATTCCACAATCCCAGCAACTATGGAACAAGTTTTCCCAACCCTTTCAAAAACAGAATACTTCATCCATCAGCCCTGACAACATACCAGGTTGCCTGATTATCAGTGCCAAATATGATCTTTCTCAATCCCTACTTAACCTCTTTTACTCCACCCACAGTTACAACTATCTCACAGATTACGCAGTCCCAGCTATCCCTATAATTACTGTGGAACAAGTTCGCTCAGCCCTTTCAAAAACTAAGAATACTTCACCCATGGGCCCTGAAAACATATGAGGTTGCCTGATTATGAATGTCAAATATGGCCTTTCTGAACTCCTATTTAACTCTTTAATCTAAGCCTCTCCACTGGTTACATTCCTGAAGTCTGGAAAACAGCCATTGTAATGCCGTTACACAAGGGTGGCCCAACCATGGACCCTGGTAACTACAAACCCACTAATCTCAATTGACATATATGTAAAACTACAGCACACATTATCTCAGATGTCATTAATCTGGACATCAAAAATGTCTTAACCTTGAACCATCATCAATTTAGCTTTATCAATGGAAGGTCCTGCCTCTTTAACCTCATTAATTTATTTGAACAAACAACAGAGGCAGTGAATAGTGGTTATGCAGTCAGGTAACATATCTAGACCTAGGCAAGGCCTTTGATGCTATCCCCTATGCAGGCATTATTGATAGACTTGTAAATCTGAATATTATTCCTTACGTTATGTGATAGATATCTAGCTTGTTGTCTGACAGAACCCATGTGGTTAGTTCAACTTTTGAAAGCAAAAAAGTTACTAGTGGTGTACCACAGAGCTCAATTTTGGGTCCTCTTCCATTTGGCATATATTTCTCAGACCTTCAGGCCAGCATTTCTAGCCTATGTTTATCTACATTTGCAGATGTCTGTAAATTGGGTGTTGTTATCTGATTGTTAACTGACTCACAGTTGCTCCAACACAGCTTAGACCATGTTAACAATTGGTGCAAGGACAACGATCTCAAAATAAATGTGAAACAAATAGCTTTTTGATAAACAAAATGGTTTCAAATGCCATATAGGAGATACAACCCTCCAATCAAAAACTGTTGCAAGGGATCTGGGTACTCCTGTTGATAATTCCTTATCATTTGACCAATATGTCTCCCCAGTAGTTCGGAAAGCCTTTTATCTGTCACATCTGATTTCCAAAGGAATCTCCACTAAATCCAGAGAAGTTTTAATTCCCCTTTACTTGTATCTTCTCAAACCAGTTATTGAATATAATGCACTTTTAGGCAAATATATATCTAAACATATCAGATGACTTGAGAGACCAGAGAGATTTATAACTAAAAGGTCAGTGTCTTCAAAATTGTACTTATCAGAAGTCACTGGCAGCCCTTCCCTGTATTCAGTCTCTTACAGACTCCTCTGTATAGATCTATGTCTAGCGTTTCATGACACAAAGGATACAGCCCTATTTGCTCTCCTATTCCTTTGCAGAACTAATGGTACATCAAATACTGAGTTAAAGGAACTAAACCTTCATCAGCAGATAAATAAGACACATTACAAGATATATTCATATTCCAACATAACCCTCACCTCTGAAAGAAACTTCAAGCAGAGTATCACCCTTGACATCTTCAAGGTAAAACTAGATGACTGGATGGATAGCATCAAATTTTCTCTTGGTCTATCTTGTCTTGCCTTCCATGAAGCTAGAGGGAAAGTTTGAATACGTTTTTGGCTAGGCTTGAAATGGTCTGCAGACTGATTCCCTAGTAGCTACCTAAAATCTAGGAACCTATAATAAAGAATGACAAAAGTAAGTAGAAAAGCCCTGCAGGTGCTTAATGTAAAAATGCTGGGCTGTCTTAAGTTATTTAGTACCAAAGGTTAAGGTAGGAGACAAAATGGTAGCATCATATTCCACATGTAGCATTTTCTGTAAAATCATTCTGTCTCAGTTTTTGAAGCATTGAGTACCTCTCCAGTAGTTAGGCATAACTAATAAGATTATAAAAAGAGAAATAGAAAAAAAGTCAGGTACCACATTTTTTATATCTTCACTTTCTGTACCTTCTGAACCAGCAACTTACCCTATTTTCAGATTGTCAATACATGTAAGAATTCTCACTTAAGAAGCACAAGTTAAAACATCTGATATAGATGTTTCAGTTAATAAACTGGTGGAGTCTTATAATTCAATAATTCAATAATTCAGCAAAAAGTTTTGAAAGTATCCCCTGGACTGAGATGTGTAACCAGTCTATTTTTATAAGCAGCACCTCTCAACTATCCAGATTTTGGAAGGATGCTGCTGATGTGTTCTCAAACTTTTGCTACACCCCCTAAAAATGGAAATTACTCAGAGAAATTCTAAGTTAATACTACCAACATTTAACAAGTGTGCCTAATTGGGAGCCCTTCTTATTATTATTATTATTATTTTTTTGTTTTGAGAGTAACTCTGGAGGTAAATATTGACAGGTATATGGGTCATCACTGTTTTGCCTAAGATATTTAAAAAGCACAGATTTATCATTTTTAGCATTAAATTCTGTAGAATACCCTTGCTTTGCTTTCTGTACTTTTAAAGACTTCCACAGATTTCACACCATCTGCTATATAGATGGTCGTGAGTCACAGAAAGTGTTCCATTTGACATGTATTAAAGAGAAAACAGGGCTATTCAAGTTTGGTTTAAGGGAAAAAGTATTATTAACAGCAGGCCGAGAACTTCCTGTTCTTAATAATGTCTAGAAATTTTTAAACAGAAATTTAGTTGGCTGTAATTTAGACTAACAGCTATATACTTCAGAGGCTAAGAACTGAAACGATTGCATCGCAATTTTTACAAACATCTTTAATTAAGTTGGAGAGCCAAAAGGCGTTATCATTTTAATCAGGCAACCTAATAATAAACAGCAAGGATTTTTTTCAAGTGGAGGCACTATTTTGACTCAACTGACCTTGGTGAAAAGTCTGTAAAACAAATATCAAGAATATTTTCCTAAAAGTGGAAGATATTCTATTAATATCAAATCCCTAGCAGACTAAAACAAGCAGATGTTTTGGATGTTGAAGTCATTGATGTCATGGCGATCTAAGGTAGAAAGATTTAAATCCCAATTATAATCAGGAACTTATTCTGGAATTGAGAAAAATGCCAATTCCAGAAAAAGTTCCATGTCAGAAATGGTAGATTTTGAAGGATGATAAAATACCACCAAAGAAAGCATACTGCTATTTAATTCAGTGGAAGCCCAAATGCAATCAATTATAGATGAAGGATCAACTATTTTAACTTTCCCTTAGATATTAAGTTTTGACTCTTTAATAGGGATTGCTATACCACCACCAGTTGAGAAATGCCTGACAGATTTTTGCAGCTTGTACCCCTCAACTATTATATACCATTCAGAGTTGACCAAATCTTTGTAGTAATAGCTTCTTCTTCTTCTTTCGGCTTTTCCTGGTTAGGGGTCGCCACAGCGGAACACCTGTCCGTTCATGATTGGCAGTGGAGTTTTACAGTGTCGAGTTGCCAACCTTCCACAGAAGGCACACATATGCACACACTCACACCTAGGGCCAATTTAGAGTGTCCAATACACCTACAGCATGTCTTTGGGGTGTGGGAAGAAACCGGAGTACCTGGAGGAAACCCACGTGACCACAGGGAGGACATGCAGACTCCACACAGAAGGCACCCCAGCTGAGGATCGAACCAGAGAACCTCTTGCTGTGAGGCGACAACGCTAACTGCTGCACCACTGTAATAGCTAAAGTAGGATTAAATGCTTTAACCAGGAGACTCCATTCTAAAAGTGTGTTTTTCCCTCTGGCGTCTTGTATTAGTATAAATAAAAGTAACTGTGGATAACTTAAGTGGCCTGGAGTAGTTGAAACAGTTTGAAGATGATTTGATTACATCCTGTTTAAATGTATACTACCACTTTTAAGTAACTATCGCTTGCAAAATAATGCCCATAAGATCAGAAAAAATAATGAAAGTGAAATACCTTTAATGATTTGCTGCTTCTTCTAATGGTATCATTCTAAGAAGGCTGCCAATTTAACCTAGGCACAATTGCAACAAACTAAATGTTGATCCTCTGACTGGATGGAAAAAATAAGATGTAATAAATATTTTTAGATCCTTCTTATACCAGAAGCCAAAATCAACTGTGTCACAAGATGTAACACAAGAATTATAGACTTGGAAGTTTTTTTATCTCCTTTAATAAAATATCATTTAAGACAGACACACATACATTAATAGAAAAGAAAACAAGCCATATTAACAAATCCCATTTATTTCTATGTATAAATGGGATTTGTTAATATGGTTTGTTTTATTTTCTATTAATGTATGTGTGTCTATGTCTTAACTATTTTAATAAAGGAGATAAAAAAAAAACTTCCAGGTTACAGTAAGAGTGAAAGGGAAGGTCTACAAGAGGTAGTGAGACCAGCTATGTTGTATGGGTTGGAAACTGTGGCATTGACAAAAAGGCAGTAGTCAGAACTGGAAGTGACAAAGTTAAAGATGTTAAGATTTGCACTGAGTGTGACAAGGTTGGACAGGATTAGGAATCAGTATATTAGAGGGTCAGCTCAGGTTGGACGGTTTGGAGACAAAGTCAGAGAGGCGAGATTGCATTGGTTTGGACATGTACTGAGGAGGGGATGCTGGGTATATTGGGAAAAGGATGCTAAGGATCGAGATGCCAGGTAAGAGGAAAAGAGGAAGGCCTAAGATATGGTTTATGGATGTGGTGAGAGAGGACATGCAGGTGGTTCGTGTGACAGAGTAAGATGCAGAAGACAGGAATAAATGGAAACAGATGATTCACTGTGGTGATCCTTAATGGGAACAGCCGAAAGAGAAGAAGAATATTTATTTTTATGTAATTTGATCCTTCTCTTCCCACGTATAGGTTCATAACTTCATAGGTTAGTACTAGGCTAGCTGCCCTTGTGGGCCATTTTAACCCTTGCCAGTTTCCTTTTTTGGGCTTAAAATAACCTATTCCATTTGGCTATAGATTGGCCTTACCCTTCCTATGGTCAATAATTATATATTACTCCTATTAATAATAACTTGAATCATACCATAGCTGATTTGAGGGGATCCATGCATAGGATAAATCATTTAGAACCTGCCCCTGTCCATTAGTAGTCCAGGGATAGAGGTTTGTTTTATGTGGATGGGGAATCTGTTCCAGAACAGTGTTATCCTCTGTGAGATATACCTGTCACTCAAAACCATTCTGTTGATGTTGCAGAAGAGGTTTAGATCCCTAGACTGAGTATTTCTGATGTCATTCGATTTGCTTATGGGCAGTAAATCCATCAGTACGTGGTGGGAGGATGCCTTGTATGCCAGACGTAGGTCACCTCTTAGCAGTCTGTAGGTTCCCAAGTACAGTAACAGGGATTTGAGTCAGTCCAAGTAGGACATGTTGTTTACGCCCTGTATCCTTTTAGTAAGGAATGTCTGTTGATGTTCCAGTTGTTGCATGTGTCTGTACAGACACATACCAAAGGGGGTATTTTATTCAATGATTGGTTCATAGTTGTATACTAGACTAATGACCACTAGGACCCTAATAAACCTAGACATGCAAACCAAATGTGACACAAAAATGTAAGTGATTACTAGACTAACAATCCCAGGAACTTTTTTTAAATTTATCCTGCTTAAGTGAGAATCAAACCCTGTACCACATGCCTGTTAGGTAAGAACCTTAACCAGTAAGCCGACTCCCTAATGAGGGCTGAGTAAAGGGGGTCAATGGCATCCCTAGATCTGGACACAATCCCTTTGTTTATAAGCTGTGCAATATAGAACAGTTTTTCCAGTACTTTTATTTATTTTACAATATTTAACACTTCAAATACAGTAATTGTTTTTTTTTGTCAACCAATATAATTTAACCTAAAAAAGCCCTGATTATACCTAGGCAATTAAAATTCTGTTACCCAGCTGAACAGAACCATTTTCTTAATTACAGAAATGAGACTCTTTTTGTACATCTTGAATATAGTGAATTTTGCCTCATGACAACAATAGAAATGATAATGCAGATGTTCCAGTTTAAACCAGTATGAATCTAAGCTTATAAATACAAAGTCACCAATAAGAGCAAAAGGAAGGGTATCGGAGGATATGGAGAATACTATATCAAATGTTTTTGCTAGTTGGAACATTACACTATATTGAGGAGGGGGCACTGTTTTGCTTACCTCTTGCATTCAGTGGCAAATTTAGATCACCATGTTGAGCAGGAACAAGGCTTGCAAAACAGCTAATAGACAAATTGTCCTTCTGCCATATATCCTGATACCCTTGTTTTGAACACTTTTGAACACACAAGTACAGTATTGTTATCTGTAATGAGGAGTGCCCTTTTCTACATTGCTGCAGAGCTAAAGGTCACATTACTTCCAGTTTGTGATGGGAGCATTAATTGTTTACTGTTAACAAAGACCAGTGCGTCTGATTGTTGTTCACCAATGTTTCATTGCTCTGGCAGCTGCTTGTCTATTTATAAAGGCAACCTTGGGTATATATTACAAAAGTGTAATATACAGATAGCAACCAAGTAATGTCATTTTAGCAATAAAAGAAGCAACGTGGATTGGCAATTTGCTGTTTGAGGTTATCAAGTGCTCTCTGGTGCTGTTCCAACCATGACCAGGCAACATTTTTACATGTTAGCTCTCTTAAAGGTGCTGATAACTCACTAAAGGCAGGGATAAACATGCCCAAATAGTTAACCATATCAAGGAAATGCTGTAGGGCCTGGACATTGTCTGGAGCTGGCATCTCAAGAATTGCCTCTTGTTTGGAAGGGTATGGTCATAAGCCTGTACTGGTAAATAAATGACCTACATAAGTAACTGCTGGTAGCCTGAATTTACATTTCAGAGAACTGAGCTTTAAGTTCACTTCATGCACTCTATCCAGAAGTTTCTTGAGGTTTCTGTCATGCTCTGCTTGTCCATTACCTCCAACCAGTAAATCTTCCACTATTATAGCACATGGATAACCCAAAACATTTACTGCATTGCACGGACTGGCAGAATTTATTCCAAAAGGCATCCTGAGGAATCTGTATCTACCAAATGGTGTGCAGTATGTAGTCATTAATAAAGATTTTCGATCAAGCATCACTCGCCAAAATGAAGACTTTGCATCCAAGACAGATAAAACTTTTTTTACCAGAAAGGCTCATCCAGACTCTGCTACACTTTGCTGTGAAGGAAAGGTTAGTTTGCTTATATTTTTTGTATTACTGTATTGCCTTTCTATATTTTGAATACTGTAGTTTGTTTTCTTTACCTTGTGTTTTGCTTGCATTCTGTTTTAACAGCATATTAAAACTTCAAAAGAGACCACAGCTCTCTCTGTTCTGAGTCAGGCAGAAATAAGAACTGATTTTTCCCGCCCTCCCACCCATTTAAGTTGTCTTGTTAAATACCACTGTCTTTCTAGTTGCCCGCCTCTTATGTTAATCTGACCATATATCTCATTTCTCTCTACTTTCACTGGCTTATGTGAGTAATCACAAAATCATCATTTTTGAAATCCCACCCCTTTAATTATTTAAATTTATTGGCCATCCTACAGTATTTCATAGTACCAAATTACAAAAGTGACCACCCCTTTCAATCCATCTTGCTGTTTTAAAAATAGTAACTCTCCACTAAACCTTAACTTTTTAAATAGGTAAAACTCAAGTTACCTACTTTCACATCTAACTTCTGTAGTGCACACTGCAGAGTGCATTCTTTTCAATCTTACGTTTAAGCATCCCTGTGACTAGCACTTTCTCTAATACCTGCTGGAAAGCACTAGGAAGCCTTAAACTCATACAAACACTGAAGTCTCCTTGTTAATAAGGAGAAATTAATAGTAGGCACTAAACAGCCTATAATTGCAAAGTACCTTGCTAAGGAAACAGCTCCTGTACTTTACAAAGAAAAAAAGCCCCAAACCAGGCATGTCCAAGGGTCAGCTTTCGGTGATTTCTCCTGTCCACCTGGTGAATCTGGGCATACTGGGGCAATGCAGCAATTGCCTCATGTACACAGACAACCCTCTCCTCCTACCACCCAACACTACAACCTGTGAGAGATGCACTTACATAGCCAAAATGGAAGCAAAGCTCTCTCCACCCAAGATTGTGCTAAACAGTCAAGAGGAGAAGGTTAACACCCACACTACACCTCAAGCAACACATAGCCCTTCTAAACCCGCACCACCAACACCCACATATAGCAACACTAAATCCACATATGCAGAGGCCCTTAACTGTAACCTGCCCAAGCAACAAAGACCTCTGAAGCTGAAACGCAAACAAACACCAATCACAACCAATGTGTCACATAGTTCACAACACCAGTGTGCCACCCAGCAACAGCCCCTAAGGCAAGACAATATACCTAACACTTTAGTCATAGGTGACTCTATAGTCCGGCACACTGATGTCCCTCTCACCAGGTTGAATAAGGAGAAAATTACAGTCAGCTGCCTGTCGGGTGCCAGGATTCGCCACATAACGCATGCACTCAAGTCACTCCACAACAAGTACAAATATGACTCTGTCATTGTCCATGTTGGAGTGAATGACTTGAGACGTACCTCCCTGGACTACATGAAAAGAGACATGGAAGAGCTCTTGGATCATGTGGCCCAGGCAGGTATGACCCTAGCCCTGAGTAGCATCCTGCCTTCGCCCAGAATGATACCACAATATAAGGATAAAATGACTGACTTCAACAATTGGCTAAGCTTATGGTGTCATTCAAAGGGGATCCAGTATCTGTCTGCCTGGGATGACATGATTGGCAGACCACGATGCTTTGCCAGAGATGGTCTGCACCTGTCACCCCTGGGATTCAGGTTACTGGCTAAGGCTCTTGCCACCCCTATAGTGCCTTTTTAGGCAAACGTCAAAGGACAAAACCACCACCGTAACAGGTACAAGCATGCAAAATCTGAAGGTAATGCTACTCAATGCTAGAAGTCTAAACCTCAAAATGCATTCTCTCGAGGCACTCCTAAAATGGAGAACATCGATATCTGTGCAGTAACTGAGACCTGGTTCAAGGCTCCAGAGAGCACCCTGCAATACCAGGCTACAACTCTTACCACACTTTTCGCCACCAAACCAGGACCAAAACACTAAAGGTGGAGGAGTGTCAATATTCACCAAGGATATTCACACCACCAGGCTAGTTGGCCAACACAATGTGTCTGAAATTCTCCAAGTGCAACTAACACTAGGTAAGACTGCAATCCAAATTGTAGCTTGCTACAGATCCCCACCATACCCCAAGATTCTCACTACACCTTTTTAAACATACTGGAAAATATTAAGATAGAACCAAACACCCTAATACTGGGTGATTTTAACTACCCTGCCATTAACTGGGAAAACTACTCATGTCCCAACACCTTTGCTAACGGTTCTTGGAATTCATAAATTCCAACGCCCTGGATCAACTAATCCATAGTCCCACCAGGGGCTCCAATATCCTAGACCTGGTCATTACCAACATGGCAAATCAATGCTCCATACCTATGGTCACCCCCTCGTTAGTCAGGTCTGACCATAAGCTAATCACCCTTAACATCCACATCCCCACCCACCCCCAGTAAAGAAACCACCATAAAAACTTCTCCAAAGCCAACTTCATGCTACTCAAGTCAGAAGTGACAAACTTCATGACACACATGCAGACGGGAACTGAAAGTTCAACTGCTGAATCCTACACTAAGGCACTGTACGAGCACATCCACTCATGCATGAATCGCGCCATCCCAAATAGAACCAAAATGCTCTCATCCAAAAAAAGGAAGCCAATCTGGTGGTCCCCTGCCATAAACAAACTTTACAACAAAAGGAAGAAACTTTTGCAGAAAAGAGGAAAATCCCAGGATGCAAAAAACTCCCTTACTAGCCTCAGTAAGAAACTGAGATGCCTCATAAAATCCTCCAAAGCTAGTTATGAAAATAAAATTGCCAAAGATTCCAAAGACAACCACTAAGCATTCTATAACTATGTCAAGAATCTAAACGGCAATGCTCAGATCTGCTCTGAGCTAAAACAGAATGGCAATAAATATACTGATCCAAAGGATATTGCCAATATCCTGGCAGATCGATTCAGTGCCAACTTCACCCCCTCTCACCCCCTAAATGGCCCATCTCAATACTGGAAGATTGCCAAATTCCAGTAATAACGGCCACACAGGTACAAAACGCACTCTCTAAAGCCAAGAATACAGCATCCATGGGACCAGATGACATTCCGGGCTGTGTACTACATGAACTACAATATGAACTGGCACCTCACCTAAGTGTCATGTTTAATCATAGCCTCACCTCAGGTTTCGTGCCCACTGAGTGGCGCAGAGCTACAGTTATCCCAATCCACAAGGGGATCCACCTTGGATCCCGGAAACTACCGTCCCATCAGTCTGACAAGCCTTATCTGCAAGGCCATGGAGCGTATTATCATGGAACTTATAAACAAAGACATTGGCAACCTTCAAACACTGGATCCCACCCAGTTTGGGTTTGTGAAGGGCCGATCTTGTCTCCTGAACCTGATTGACTTCTTTGAATCAGTCTCCAGAGCCATGGACAAGGGTAAGGTGGTCCACACAGCCTATCTAGACCTTGCCAAGGCCTTTGACACCATCCCCCACTCTGGAATCATAGATAAACTTACTAAGTTGGGTATTAATCCCTATGTCACCCAATGGGCTGCTAAATGGCTTACTGATAGAACCCACACTGTAAAAGTAGCCAACTCCAAATCCAGCTCCAGAAAAGTGACAAGTGGAGTACCTCAGGGTTCAGTCCTGGGGCCGCTCTTGTTTGGCATCTACTTCTCTGAAGTAAAGGTCAACACTAAGGGACTCTGGCTAACAAAGTTTGCAGATGACTGTAAACTGGGAGCCATTATTGAATCCCCAAATGATGTGGATACTCTACAAAAGGGCCTTACAGAAACAGATGCTTGGTGCCAGAGCCATGGGCTCAAGCTCAATGCCAAGAAATGTATTGTTATCCCTTTGGGAAAAACATGTATCCATGAATTACCATATAGGTGGCAGTACACTAAACACAGAAAGTGTGATAAGAGACTTAGGGACACAGGTGGACAGTGGTCTCACCTTCGATAACCACATCGCCACAACAGTCAGGAAATCCTTCTATGTGGCACACCTCATCACGAAGGGCTTTTCATCCAGAAAAAAGGAGGTCATTGTCCCACTGTACTCATCCCTCATTAGACCCATTATAGAATACAATGCCCCATTTGGTATGTACCTCTCAAGACATCTGCAACAACTGGAAAGGCCTCAGAAATACCTCACTAAAAGAATCACAGGCCTAAAGCAGATGCCCTACGCTGACCACCTTAAAAACTCCAGCTATACTCTGTCGCATATCGTCTACTCAGAGGCGATCTCTGCTTAACATACAAGGCCATGTCAAACCCAAAGCTGTTGGACATGCTACACTTAAAGAAATCCCAATCCCTCAGAGCTACACGCTCCAGGGATCTAAACCTTGTCATCACAATAAACAAAACAATGCTGGAGGGATAGGTTCCTGACCCAGAGACTCCCCAGACTCTGGAATAGATTGCCCATACATGTCAAGCAGAGTGCCTCTTTGGACCTCTTCAAGAGGAATCTTGACGTTTGGATGGGAGAAAGGAAATTCACCCCAGGGATCACGTCAGTCGCCCTGCTAGACAGGGGTCCAGGAAAGTAAATAATGTGGGAAGAAATAGCCAGGGAATTATTATGGCTAGGCTTGTATAGGCCCTAGGGCTGATAGCCTAGTACCAACCTATGAACCTATGAACCTATGAACAGTGGCACCTGGCATGAGAGCAGCAACCACCTTGACTCTACACATAAGATGATGATGTCTCTTTAGTGCTTTGTTCAAGTTTCTTGGGTCAATATATATTCTGATTTCATCTGAGCTTTTCTTATGAGCAACTACAATGGAAGACACCCAGTCAGTTGGTTCTGTGATGGACAAATCAGGGTCTATACTGGATGCTCGAATTTCCAAAAGTTTGAGTGTCATATGGTAGACACCAGATGATCGAACTTTTGGAAGTTCAAACGTTTTAATGGAGATCTGCGTACAGTGCAGAATGGGAAATTTTCCCTTTTCTGCACTGTAGTGCGATCTTGGAGTTGGTATGTTTAAAGAGCAGGGGTTGGGGGGGTACAACCCCCCATGTGGGGGGGTGCAGGCGGTCTTGCCCCCTTGGGTAGGTTATTTGTGTTTTTTATTTTTTTTTTCGATGTTCGAACTTTTAAAAGTTCGATCATATGGTGTCGACCATATGACACTCGAACTTTTAAACGTTCAAGCATCCAGTATAGAACCACAAATCACACCTTGCTGCACCACCTTATCCAACTGGACCTTGACTTTGTCCTGCATAGCTATTGGAACTCTCCTCACTGGTCTGACCATTGGACTGACCTCTAGATTTACTTTCATGGAGTACACAACTGGAAGTTTGCCTAGCTTGTCATCAAAAACATCAGCATACTCTGAGAAAATAGCATCAGTGAAGCTGGAACTAGGACATGTTCTTGCATGATGGACTTCTTTGGTAAAAAAAAGTAGTTTCTTTCTTAAACTGTCTCTGAGACCTAATAATGACTGGACAGGTCTTCTGACTACATAGAATTGCAAGCTGTAACTGTTCCCAGACAAATGGCATGAAAGCACAACTGAGCCTTCGGTTTGAATCTCTTCACCTCCATAAACAACAAGCTTCACACAATTAGCCAAATTAAGTTGTTCACCAGCTCTTACTCTGTCAAATGTTTCTGCTGACATAACATTACACTTTGAACCAGTGTCTACTTTGAGCTCCATGGGTTTACCATTGATCAGGACAGTACAAAACACCTTGTTCTTTGCCTGCAAATCTACTGCATTAATATTTTCACTGACCACTAAGACACCATCTACATAGAAAGTAGGGCCACAGCTTTCTAAATGACCAACTTGCTTTTTTGAGTGACCTTTCTTAATAATTGAATGAGGCTTGCTTGATTTGCAAAACGTTTGAAAGTGGTTCCATTTTTTACACTTCTGGCATTGTTGACCAAATGTTAAGCACTTCTCTCTTTTAGACTCATGACTGGCACCACAGTTACAACAGTTAACAATAAGACTTGACTTGGGTTTTGCTGACTCACCCTTATACTGAACTGAGCATGTCAGTTTTGCTGAACTAGTCTTAGAATTTGCTGGAAAGTTATGGGTCCTCCCTGGAAAACCTGCAGGGGCTGCAACTGCCATGTGTTTAAGCCTGCTTCTGCTAGCCACTCTCTTATCACTTGAAAGCATACTCGTGTGCCTTTCTGTAAGCTCATAGATTTAACAAATCTCTATAGCTTCACTCAATGTTAAATCACTGTCATGATGCAGAATCTTTCTTATTGCAGCATTCTTAACATACCACACCAAGCCTATCCTTTATCAACTTGTTTTCCAAATCAACAAATCTGCACATTTTAGGTTTATTTCGTAAGTCAGTGATGTAAGTTGCAAAAGTTTCTCATGGGTTTTGGTGTCTTGTATAACATTTGTGCCTCTCTAATGTAACATTTGTCTGTGGGGTTGCACATTTCTCTAAATTTACGTTTCAAACACTCAGTGTCCTCTCTTGATTCAGCCGGTACAGCAATATGGTGGTTCCCCCTCTCCAGCATATACTACTGGTGCATACACAAATGAATGCTCTCTTTCAATGGCTTCTGACCCCGCTAAGTTAAGTAAAATAAATGCCCTCGTACATGCATCTTTGTCAGAAAAAGAAGCTTGTATGAAAATATCAGATTCCTGCTCAAATACTCTCCAATTCTCTGCAATATTATTATCAAACACAAGCAGACTGGGTCTGCGAAATGCCTCTGCCATATCAACACACAGTAGTGAAGGTGCTTGAAAGTATGTATGAACATAACACACACACACACACACACACACACACATATATATATATATATATATATATATATATGCCAAAAAAATTATGCCAATACTTGTAATTATGCCCAGTAGCACAACAGAGTCTCTGAAACAATTGCACTTTGCTAAATAAGTCTCCATAGCACAAGACCACTTTAAAATCACTGTACTTTGTGAAACCACCCTTTATCAGTGTAAGAAATACTTTTAAATGACTGTACTTTGCAAATAGACTGCACACAGCGTGAGAAACTTTTCAAAATGGCTCTACAGTGTAAGAAATACTTAAAAATGGCGGCACTCAGCGAATAAATGTACACAGCAAAAGAAACTTTTTTGAAATGGCTGTACTTTGTACTTTGTAAAATATCTGTGCTTTGCACACAGTAAACTCTTTGAAACAATTGCACTGTAATAAATCACATGCTACAAACACTTTACACACTCTGAGGTACTTTGAACAACTTTAGTTATGCGTTGAATGGCTTCGGTCAATGTGAAATGGTAGCTTATGCCAAAATACGGTCAGTCACTAAAAAACATGGAGTTGCCTTGTTTTTTTTAAGCTTATTTTGCCTTTTTATTGTACTTGTTATACCCATTTGACCTCTTATTAAGCTCATTATAGTTTTCTTGTGCTTGTCTTACTTTAAACATGCTTGTTATGCAAACTGGAGGTAATTCTGAACCCCACATAATTATTTCTGATAATTTTATCAAATGTCATGGTTTCAAACACTTTGTTTAATTAATGTGTTTTGTGCCTTTCATTTGATTAATAATATGTTTTGTGCTGCTCATTTGATTAATGATGCGTTTTCTGCCTTTCAAATGCTTCATATCATTTTCTTGGCAAAATAAATCATCTGTGCAAGTTTTGGTTACCTGAAGTTCATTTCTGGCCTTTTTTAATTGTCTAAGCACTATATCACCCAATCTGCTAAATATATCTTCACTGCCAACTCTGCACCTCATGGCTTGAAGAAATTGCACTCTTAATCCCGGCTCTCACACCATGTCGCTCATCTGGTCAGGATAAAACAGATGAACAGTTGTGGGTTTGGTTCAAGCAGCTTTATTATATACAAACACATCAGGATTGAGGCTTAGTAACTTAAACCTAAATAACCTTATAACCAGACTGACTACTGCACTAATACATGTTGACTCTCTGACTGTTCTCTCAAAATAGCACTGTTGCCTGCACGTGCTCACAATTTATATGTGCTTGCCTACACTTGGAAATGCTTATTAAAGTTACAACACATGATCTGTTCTACATACGCTATCAAAAGATGGCATATACTTTTCCTCCCTGTGAGAAAATTAAGTCAACAAGATCATTTTGTTCTGCTGCTTTCTTTTCCAAGGGACAATACATAGCTAATTATCATTAGCTGCACCCTGGACGTTTATGTTTACCGATCAATGAAACAGGCATTGAATGGCATCTCATCGAACACTAAGCAGTGAAAGTCCATTTTAGCAAACAGTCACATCATCATAAAGAAAACCATTGAATAGTCATAGCTGGCCAACATAAACAAAATGGAAGGTAGAAAGGATTTACCTGTATGGTAGGGATAATGACATCTGCCCTTTCCCTACTGTACAGCGACCTCAGGGCTGGTATATATAATTAGTGGGGGTTGTGGGGGGGTGCAGCCCCCCACATGAGGAGGATTCAGATAACACCAGAACCTCACCATGTGGAGGCTCTGCGTTCCACACCCCCTGCTAATTATATACACCAACTTCAAGATTTCACTGCAGCGTGGAAAGGACAGATTTCCTAGATTGCAGTAAAGTAGAGAAGCAGCAGATTTCCTTACCATACCAGTAAGTCCATCTTACCTTCTGTTTCATTTATGCTGGCCAACTATGGCTATTCAATAGTTTTCTTTATAATGATGTAACTGTTTGCTAAAATGGACTTTCAATGTGCAATATCTGATGAGAAGTAATTTGATGCCCATTTCATTTGAATGGTAAACATAAACCCACTCACTAGAATGGAAATGACATCATCATGACATTAACTGTTTTTAGTTTAAATTGAATGGATTGTGTATGTAACTTTGTCTGATGAAGTACAACATTTGATTGTATGAAAGTGCTCACAATACGTTGGTTTGGTTTCAGTTAATAAATGGATATAGTTCAGTGGCTGTTCGTTCTTGGATTATTTGTTACATAGCCCTTCGGTGTTTTCACAGTTTGTTTTCTGGATTCTTACTGTTTGTTGGTGATATGGAAGGTGCTTCGTTGCCTAATATCCAAGAAGAGAATCATGGGCCAGCTGAAGATAATTCAACTAATGGACAAGGAGAGACCGAAGGGTCAGTTGCACAACTTTTTGCCCTCGCTATGCAGCTTTCTAAACACATGGATAACTTGCATGAGCGCATTGGACGGAATATAGGTAAAGAGTTTCCGACCATAGTAGCCGCTCATCCAAGTAACAACAACGCTAATGCTATACCCATTCAGCAAGTTAGTAACAGTAATAATGTGAATGCAGGAACTGGTTTTTGTCTTACACCTCAGTGCCTTAGAACGGACTTTAATCCTAGTTCCGGATGCAATGTAGATAGCACTAACTGCTTGAATAGCGAAACAGGAGCAAGTGCAATGAGAACTAATTTGAACAGTAATAATAAAAGAGGAGTGCCTATACTTAATGAATGGCTAACTACAGCGTTTTCCTTTAGAGCCTCACAAGGAACAGACAACACATTGAACAGTAAGTTATCTGAATTTGATTATAAACTGATGCGCTGTAAAACATTACAGCTTGAAAATGCTTACCTTTCAGAATGTTTACGAAGCAAAGTAATTCCAAAAGGGTTACACATGTGGCGTTTCCCTTCAGGACTAACAGAAAATTCAGTATTACATATAGAATTACTGAAACTGTTTGATAGAACAGGACAGGAATTACTTGAGCTTTTGGTTAAACATAATCAAGAAAATATAGATGAACTCAGTAATGAATTAAGTATATTAGAAAAAATTATTCAAGAGCATAACTCATATGAACAAGCACAATATCAATATTCATGTATCTACAATAGTGTTGAACAGCAGATTGAATTCTTGAAAAAAGGAAAAATCAATAAGCTTGAACGTGATCTTCGAGACTATGCTAATGGTGTTGCCCATCCTAAGCCCCCTAAGCTCCAAGGGCAGAAGAAATTTAATTATATAAATACAGATGAACAAGAAAGAGTGCATGAACATTATGATAGTCAAGAAGAATAAAATCATAATTTTCCTGAGGCAAGGAGATCTGAAAGACTTAAAAATAGAGGCAATGTCCCTTTTGTAAACAGTTAACAAGCAGCGGGGTTTCAAGGAGCGAGACCCAAAACGAAACAATGGAGGACTTAAACACTATGGAACATACTATGTCATCTGAAAGTGATACATCAGAATCATATACTAATGACATTTGTACAGTAGTATATAACAATGAACACGATTTCAAATTATACAATTATTCAAATGTAGTTTGTACTGGTGAAACAGCTAATTTATTGGCAAAAGGAATGACCTTTGTGCCTCCTGCTTACAGTAATTTTACTAACACCATTTTAGATTTAAAATTGTATCTTAGAAAAATTAATTTGAAAATATTGTTTCAGACTAGTATAATCAGACAAACAAGTATGTTTGGTATCAGTAGTACTTATAATCCACCCCTCCACCCCAAATTAGGAGTATATGAAAACATTTGTGAAATAGACATTGCAAGTTTAAAAAATATTATTATGGAAAAGGGGAAGATAATAACCTTAGCATTTCAGAACAGCAAATTTTAACTCAAATAAGAAAAGAAAAAAATTGTATAATGAAACCAGACAAAGGGGGAGGAGCAATTATTATGGACATCCAAGATTATAATAGAAGATTACATGACATGTTAAATACTGATGCATATTCGAAAGTATAAATGAATGAAATCAATGGTGCATATAAAATTATCTATACGCAGTTAAATGATATGCTTATAGACAAACGCATTAGTATAGAATTGTATAATTATTTGAATGTATCACCTGCAAGAGTCCCTGTGTTCTTTGGTACCCCCCAAAGTGCATAAATCTATTTCTAATCCACCCATGCGCCCCTTAGTAGATGGAAGAGACTCTATTACATCAGCAATTGCTAAATATATAGATTTTGAGTTAAAAATATCCTTAAAAATCAAAAACAAATTTGTAGGGATTCTTGGCCATTTTTACAATATATGAACAATGTAGAATATAATAGTAATGATATATTAGTAACAACTGATGTGTGTGATCTCTACACTGTTATTCCACAAGAAGAAGGTTTAGAATGGACTAACCAAATGTTGCATGAGAATAATATACAACAAGATAAAATCAACTTATTAATAGAGCTATTAGAAATAGTTTTGAATTATAATTTTTTAGAATTCAATAAAGAGTATTATTTACAAACTAAAGGCATTGCAATGGGGTCCCCATGTGGGGGAGCTTATGTTATAACTATGGCCTATTGGGAGAAGAAATATGTCTTCAATAGCAGATTTAATAGATTTATTAAGCCCTATTTTAGATTTCAAGATGACATCAGTATTATTTGGCAAGGAACACAAGACATACTTGAAGAATTCCTGTTATATATAGGCCAAACCACAAATTTTTTTTAAATTCACATGGAATATTAGCAATGACTATATGGAATACTTAGACATTAAGCTCATCAAAGACTATATAGAAAATAGATATATATAGCCCGCATACACAGGAAAGAGACATATTCCAATAGTCTTTTGCATTATAGCAGCTCACATCCTCAACATCATAAAAAATCCGTTGTCAAAGGGCAAGTAGTTAGAGCTGCATGTATGATTACTAGAGAAGACCATTTTTTGGAAGAATGTTCCAATTTAAAATCTATGTTTTCCGCTAGATCATATCCCATTACTTTTTTAAGTGACATCATTGAAGAAGTTATAAACAAAAGAAAGAGAGGTTTTTTAAACCTATCTTAGATAATAAAACTCTAGTATGGATATTGTAAATGAGAATGTAGAAAGACAAGTGTTGCATCTCAAATAACTGAAAACAATAACCAAAATCAAAATAAGAGTAACAAATTCTCAGAAGCATTAGTAATCACATATAGTAAAGAAGCTAACATTTTAAAATGGATTTTTGAGAAAAATTGGTGTCTATTGAACCAAGATGAAGAACTGAATAATATTATAGGAGACAAGCCCTCATTGTGTACAGAAAAGGGAGAAACGTGAAACAGTTATTAAAATATAAAGAGGAACATAACATCAACAAAGTACTAGATATGAAAAAATGTGTTTTTTGTAGATGGTGCCACAAAATAGAAGTGGGTACAGATTTCGTAGTAAGGGGTAAAACATAACAAATACAAGGTAAATATAACTGTGAATCAAAAGCTGTGGTTTATTTAAGCAAATGTAAACTGTGCTTAGCCTACTATATAGGGAAAACCAAAAGAAAATTGTCTCAGCATATATATGAGCATGAATATGAAATAAAGAAGTCAAACATGAATAATGCTTTAGCCAAACATGTTAACAGTCATCCAGACCACTCATTTACTTATACCATTATAGACCAAGTTATAATAGATGACAAAACAGCATGGAATGTATTTTTAGAGCTAAAGGAATTAGAATGGCAAATAAGAATGCAAGCAGATACTTGGCCAGGCATTAATGAGCATAGCTCTATAGCACCTATATTAAAATTAAAGGCGCTTAAAAGAAATAAAATATGCTAATGAATTAGATATATAATAAATGTTTATAAATCATAGATGTGCTACTTATCTAACACATTTCTTTAGGTATTGTATTAACATGAAGGTGTAAGATAATCTATATATGAAAGCATATTTGTAAAATGCTTATTTTAGATTTTTATATATGTATAGTCATATAGAGATTTGATATTTATTTATAACTATTTAATTGGTATTATATTATTATATTTAATTTATCATTACATGTATTTTATAAATTTATTTTAAGAATATTATAACCATAGATGAATGTTTATGACAGATAGGCTGTAGAGGGCATACATATGTATATAGCGGTTAGGGAACACTGTGAATGCAATAAGTACTGCTTGATTTGAAATATATTAATTAAGAAAGGAAATGACATCATCATGACACTAACTGTTTTTAGTTTAAATTGAACAGATTGCATTTGTAACTTTGTCTGATGAAGTACAACATTTGATTGTATGAAAGCGCTCACAATACGTTGGTTTGGTTTCAGTTAATAAACGGATATAGTTCTGTGGCCGTTCATTCCTGGATTATTTGTTACATAGCCCTTCGCTGTTTCCACTCACTAGAATGTCAAATTTTCTGATGAAAGACTTGGTAAAGTAATGGATCCCTGGTGTTTTTAGTGTGACTGGGTCATTAAAGCTACCTAACAATGATGGAATGGTCAGAAGTAAATCAAATTATAAGCACAAGAAGGAAATCAGCAGCGAGTCAGTGGACTCTCAGAAAAAAAAAATCCAGATGAATATTTTCAGCTGACCAAACCAAGAAAATAAGAAGAACTGAGTATGGAACTGAAGAAAGAAGAATGGAAGGCAGCAATCAGTTTAAATTAGCTGAAGTAAAGTTTTATGGAAAGTACATACTTTTGTATCTTTTATGTGGATTCAGTCTTCATGAACCTTTAGTTCAGAGATCTAAGGAATATCCTCATGATCACAGCAGTCCTAAAGGAAAATCTGAATCAGGAAACAAAACTCACCTAATATTAGCTAGCAAAGTTAATCAGATGATCAATAAGAACCAGGTTGTGGCTGGAGATGTCATCTAAAAATGCCTTAATGAAAAGAAAGCAGTCACAGAAGCTATACTATTTTGAATAATCCCTAGGCAGGCGTGGTACCCCTTCCATTACATGATTGGTGAAGGAAATGTAACTAGAAAGCCAGTGAACCAACATTTATTATTTTAATGACATTCTTGGTCCTGTTCACAGTAGTACATAAGATCTATTTCAGATCTCAGGGCTTTAAACCACCAAGGAGCATTGATTCTTTCACTTCAGGATTAGTTGCCTGCCCAGGTATCTAAGCTTTTTAGATATCACCAGACTTTTTAATCTCTTGATATCCCCTGGATACTTATTCTGTAACTGTAGTCCCCCTGAAATTAATTGAGCAGAAATAGGTACTGAAATAATTAAGCTACTCAAAATAAAACAGATCTATTAAACTTAAAGAGCAACACTACCAACAGTCCAGTGTGCTGGCAAGACACTTCTGTGACAGGTCAAAGAGCTGTTTTACTCACAAAAAGAGTAACCTGGGAAAATATTACCCTCTAAACTGATTGTGTGCTGAGTCCTAAATATTATTGTAGACTAAGGCCCCTTTTCAGATCTTTTAGGCTGCAATAAAAAAAAAAAACATTTTTGAAGACACAAACGGTTCGGGAAATTTCTTCAGCTTCAGTAGGTTAAGTTGAATAACTTATGTAACTTTCATCACACTGCAAGAAATCAAGACTGAGGTTCCCCTCTGAATAAGAGCACCAGCATAAAATTAGAAAGAAGCCACTCTGGAAATCAAGCAGATAACGGGTATCTGTCAAATCTTCGAATGCTCAAAATTTCAAACGTTACATGGTCGAGACCAAACATTCGAAATTTTGAGTGCTCAAAGACAGACTTTCAATGGCACCGTACAGTGCAGATAGGGAGAATTTCTCTTTTCTGCACTGAAGTGTGGTCTCAGAGTTGGTATATTTAAGTAGGGGAGTTTGGGGGTGCAGCCCCCATGTGGGTGGTGCAGGGGGGCTTTCCCCCCTGCCTACACTGATAAAGTGTTTCTTTCTGTGTTTTCTTTTTTTTTTTTTTTTTTTTTTATGTTCGAACATCCAAATGTCAAACATTTGGTCTCGACCATGTAATGTTCGACATTTTGGATGTTCGAACATTTAACATAGACCCCAGATAAATACAGGAAATTATGGATAAAATAGGTAAAGTGAAAGTGGACAATGTCAGAGATGAAACCACCTATTAAAACATACAATGATTTTGATAAAATAGGCAAAATGAAAGTGGACAGTGTCAGAGATGAAACCACCTAGTTAAACATACAATGATTTTGCATAATTTAAAGGCTCACACCTTAGCTGTGATAGTAATACAGTACATGTTCATGGTGGAGAAGAGGATCAATTTATTGTACCTTGGTTTTGATGGGCATCTGGAAAATGAAGAATTATAAAGAAGAGGCTTCCACCATATTTATTTATTTATTTGTTTATTTATTGATGTATTTATTTATTTATTGAAGTTCAGTTTGTCAGCCAGTTAAGTGGACTGGTTGGCAGACCCTTTTCAACCACAGCCCAGTAAACAGGTACACATAAAGTAAGTATGACTTAAGAAGCAAATGTACAACGTATAAAGACAATTAAAACATCAGTAAAGCAAAAGCAATTTACAAACACAGATGCTCTTTCCTTTAAGATGCTCTTTCCTTTAGAGTATTGCATTTTTCTTTGAGTTCTATATTAATGAGTCATTGTTTCCAGACTAAATTCCTGGATTTGAGCATTTCATTAATCTCAAGAGTTAGGCAAGGACATTCTTGATTTCTTAATCTCTTTTTATAATTAGGAACACTGTTTCCTGTATTGATTGTGATGGGGCATCATTAGATTCTGTGCAAGTGTTAATACCAGACCAATCAATGGAGTGTAGTTGACCATTTATTGAATGCTATTTACTTGTTGAGATAGGACTATAGCTTATGATGCAAGGTGAGTTCTTTATGGTTTTGAAGGACAAGATAGAGAGGATTAGGCAGTGGTCACTTAGACTATTTAGCATGATAATCACTTGCATTTTGCCTTGAGATTGGTATTTATAAGATCAGGTGTGGAGTCATTTTCTGTTGAGAGGTTGGGTCTTCTGTGTTGCTTAACTAGTTGCTATAAATTATGAAAAATTAGCAATTTGTTGAGTAGCTGAGATGGGGAAGTTGTGATGTTATTGTTAAAATCTCCTAGAATAAAAGTATTGTGGGGTATGCAATTGCTGAACATTTCTTGTAATAGATTTTGTAGAATGTTTACTGAGGACGGTAAAATAAATAATGACAGAATATGTACTTAAAGAATTATGTAAAAAAAGCAATCTTAGTAAAACTGCCCTACTAAACAAAAAATAAGACAAACATAATGTCTACAAAAAGCATTTTTGCAGTAGAGGACAAATGCAGAGTTTCAGAAGATTCTATAAAATAAGGTTTACATTAGCTTAGAAAACATCAAATTAAATACATATTCTCTAATTCCTTAAGGTTTATATAAGTTAACTCTTAGATCCAAAATGATAGCAAGAAATAATCGCATTAACAATATACCTATCCATGGTAGTAGCTGAAATATATGGATGTGAAATAAATTCTGGACCATTTTATAAAGTGCTATGAGAAAAGTAATACATATGACAGTGGTGCAGATATGAGTAAGTAATCAATGCCTTTTAAATAATAATCCATCCACAACCCCTTTTTTTACCATTTCTGCACATGGGGTTGGAGTGTCACTTTAACAGTGACAATCATATAGGGCCAATGTTTTAAATAGCAATATGCAAAAAAATTAGATCAAATAAGAAAAATAGAAAAAAATGTTTGTATACAGAAATAAAGGAGTGACTTAAAGGGCTGAAGGAAAATTTCCTGATTTATATAAAATATTACCTTATAATGTTTTATCGCTTTTACAAAAAAATATTCACAAAAATAAAACTATATTTAACTTATCTCCATTGTAGAAATATACAGTAATCTCTCCTTCAATAAAACAGGTTAAAGGTTGATCTATTTGCACTTCTTATAGATCTATATCATAACAAAATGTTGATTATAAAACTTTTATGTCAATCCCTACCAACAGATTAAAAACAAATACTACCTACTTAATAGAGGATGACTAAACTGACCTTATATTAAATAGGTAATCTCAGGATAACATCAAAATAATAATTACTTTAATTAATTATGTTAATAACAGTAAACAATAACTATTTTTAATGATCCTGAATCTAGATAAAGCCCTCTATTCAGTAAACTTGTCTTATTTAATTACATTGATAAAATTATACAGATTTTGAAATAATTTTATATCTCTAATTAATCATCTTTATTAAATTTCATTTTCATATATTAAACTAGGATGTTTTATTTCGCAGTCAATTAATATAAGCAATGGCACGTAACAAGGTTGTCTCTGTTTCCTTTACTGTTTGCTTTGACTACTGACTACTAAACCTTAACAATGGATAATAATGCTATAGTAGGATTTAAGATCAATTATAAATATATTTCTAAAATTCAGTTGTTGATGATATACTGTTGACAATAGATAATACTGACTCCTAAATTAATATAAAATTCATTAAAATATTTTGAATTGATTACAGGTCTAAAGCCAATCAGAATAAAAGTAACACCTTATTAACTAACAGAGTTAAAATATTTAATGGAAACTAATAGCAAATTGAAGTGGGATAGCAAAGCAATTAAATATTTAGGGTTACTCTTACATGCAATTGCAAATAAACAGCAACAAGAATGCCTAAATATATTTTAGACAATATTAAAACAATAATAAATAAATGGAATATGTTATTTTTTTCCATGGAAGATATTTTGATTTTAATCAAAATGGTTATGTGGGTGGCTTCTTTAGTTCCTTCTGAAGAATACATTAAACAATTTAGCAATGTTTATCTGAAGTTCTTATGACACCCCACCAATCTTCGAATATCTTTGGGATATCATATAAGAGAATATAAAAAAGAATGGAAAAATAGTAGAGTAGAATTGCCCAACATAGAAACTTGTGCTACAAAAATTGGAAAATTAGGTCATGCCTTCATTTATAGAATTTACAGAATTTAAAAATACTACCACTGTTGTGTTTCATAAAGAAATGTCTATGATTAATGTTAGAAATAAAAAAATTACCACATTATAAGTACTGGATAAAATTAAGCTCATTATCAGGGAAATATTAATCTAAATTCTGTGATCAGTTTATGGCTGTTGAATGATTTTAGAATTATATACCACAATAATTAATGTAGATACTTCTGTAAATAGCTATTTCTTTTATTATGTTAATATGCTTGTTCCTCTACATAACATTTCAATAAATTTTTTTTAAAAAAAGGAAAAGAGATCTGAGGTCACTTAAACTACTTCCCAACCACAGAAAAAGATATCCAAAGGCAGCTTTAGCTGTGAGGAACACCTGACCATTGTCTAACTTGCATGTCTCTGAATTGTTTTTTTTTTTTTTTTTACTGCTTGTGTTAGTGCTAAAAGCCATTTTGCAGCAATAATTTCCATTGGTGGCCCATGCATTTCACACATACACACACACACACACACACACACACACACACACACACACACACACACATTTTTCCATGGTCATAAGGACATCTATTCAACATCATACACCTCCCTCACACTTGATTTGACTCATGAACCCACTCAACTGTTCACACACACACACACACACACACACACACACACACACACACACACACACACACACACACACACACGCACGCATGCACACACACACACACACACACACACACACACACACACACACACACATCTGCACTCTCATTCCCTACCTAACCCTCCATAATGCAAATACAAGGGTGGACACACACTTGCACACTCACACACACGCACACATGCACACACATACACACACACACACACACACACACACACACACACACACACACACATTCACATACTCATCCTACTCAGTATATTCCCTTGCAGACATGCACACACACTGTAACCCACATACATGTATTCACACCTCTCCACCTCTACTTCCCCACTGAAGGGGTTGGGATGGTGGCCTAATGGTTAAGGTGTTTGCCTTACAAACACAAGGTGCAGGGTTTGAGTCTCACAAGGGATAATTGGCTAGGCTTAAAATGGCTCGCAAGGGCAGTTAGTCTTGTACTAATCTATGAATCTATGAACCTATGAACTTCACTTAACTTACCTGCAATGCAGCTTTTACCATTGACTTCAATGGGTGATACAAGTCTTTCTTCTGAGTTAATGTTCTTGGCCAGCTGTAGTCATTTATGCTGCTAAATAAGTCTCTGAATTACTCAGAAATGTAAATTGGTAATTGTAGGCATTTCTGGGTGTTCCCTAATTATCCTTTACCATGGCCAGTGGTATCCTCCCCAATGTGCTAATGTTTTCTGTTTCTTTGTTGAGAAACACTGTTGAATGTGGGACCCGGACTCAAAACAGGTTACCATGATGGGTTGGACATTCACAGCAGGGATCACCAATTGTGGTAAACCTTTCTGAATCTCAGGGTGAGACAGTGTGATGAATTGTCTCATGGTTTTATTTCAGTCTAGGACACAATGAACTGCTCTTCTGACCTCACTTGGTTTGATTCTGGAGTCTTAGATGCAGTTCCAGCAGAAACATCTAAATTCTCTAGCTACATCTTTGTTCTGTTTCTTAAAAAATGTAATCGTGATTTAGTTTTGAACAAATATTTCCCATTCTTTCTGTAGACCTGGGACTCTAACCCTTGCTCAAAATGATATTGGTTCTAGTGTCTATCTTATCACAATATCTTCTTGCTATCCTTTTAGCAGAACTATTAGCACTTGAATCTTCAGTCTGTTACACCTTTTCTGTGAAGACAATGGCTTAATACATTTGTTATAGTAAATTCATTTTTTGGCTTGAATCACTTTCAACATCTAAGCAAAACTGCCTTTATTTTCTATCAAAAATAATGTTGTAGAGAGAATGGAAGTATATTTCTCAACCTTCTGTCCTTCAGTAACTGTACAAGTATTTTCCCCATACCTTACTACAGAATATTTCTGGATTGTAATACAAACAAATACTGTTCCCTTTTTGGGTCCTGTATTGTCCTTCATCAAATTTTTTGTTGGTTGAATCATTCTATTGACTTGGCCATTACTGGGTGGGTATCTGGAACGTATAGTTTTATACCTGAACTCCCTTATGTTCACAATTTTTTTGAATTCTTGACTGACAGACAGAATGCCATTGTAAATGAAGGTATCAGGTTTTCCATGTTACTCATTGATAATGCTTGTATTTATGGCATCTTGTAGGTTAACAGTTTCTGGATACTCTATCAATCAAAACATATACGGTAGAGCACATCACTGAAATGCAATGAGTCTTTTACAACTTTGTTCCATGGCAGCTTCAGTATCTTATGAGACATTTGATTATGATACGTAATGCTGCACATAACTGGGAACTACATTCTCAGTATATATTCCAAAACTCCTGGCCAATGCATCATTATTATCTGATCTCTATTTGTATTTTACTGTTCCCATATGAAAGTGATGTATTTTAGCAAGCACAGATTCCCTGAACTGACTCATTACTATGATTATGAACTGCTGATAAGTTGATCTTACGATTCTATCATGGTGCTCTAAGTGATGGCAACTATTCGGTTTCTTGTGTACACTTCTTAAATTGTCTGGATTGTTTCTTCTATAGTAGGCAATAGCAGTGTGACACTATACTATTTCCAAGTTCTTACTCCACAGATTTTTTGTTTCCTTTCTTATTTGGCAGCAGCTTCCATAAATCTGACACTTCTTTCTGTTTTAACTGTAAATTATACTGTCTTAATCCATTCCACAATTTGATCACTCTTGTGCTATAATTTTCTGTGTTTTTTATCAGAAAGCAGCAAATAATTAATATTTTTTATCACACAAACTGGACCTTCTGCAGTTTATGCTATGGTTCATTGCAACATATTTGGTACTGATAAAATACTCAAGGTTACTCTGAGAAATCTGTTATCTTCTCATTTGTATATTAAGTGGACGAAGCTTTTAGTTTCACTAGCCTAGCATAATCTTCCAGAAGCAATGACAAACATCAAACAAAGAAAGCTGTTTTGCATTACGCATACTGGACATAACTTCATCAATTGTTAATAATGGATAATGCTCTCTGTTGGTTACTTTATTCAAAGATAACACGTTAAAAAAAGCTGTATATATTTCCTGTTCTATAACTTATGTGACAGCATTATATTCCCATTAGCTTCATTACATATCTTAAATATATTAGCAAAGTACAACCTGACTGGCTCACCATGCCCTCTAAGTTTGAGATTTAAATGTGGATTCTGGAAAGATGTTATACTCAGCTCGTGTCTAGTTTAAATTTCCACACTCGGATCTGCTGTATGGAACAAACTCCCTCGTCAGATAAAAGGCCAAAACTCTCTCCCAGGGTTTAAACATCCCTATATGAGCATCTCCAAAATGTGATACCATGTAAATGGTTTAGGAACAAGGGATAACAACATTCCTTAATGTTGTCACCAGTCTTCTGACCCTGCTTGGTTGTTCATCATCTTCTCTGAAGCCGGTTACATCACTGAATGCTGTATACACTGTATATATGGCACTTATGTAAAGCTTGTTATTCAAAGGACAATTCTCAACTCAAGCATCATATTTATTATGTGAATTTTCTTTTTTCCATTTTCTGCTCGACAATTTAATTTTTTACATTTTTTTAATATTCTGGTAGGTTATTTGAGATTTCCTATTTGTGTTTGTATGTACATTCTGATTTTCTTAGACTGTATAAATATAATGAAGTAACAGCAGCAGTATCTCTAAGTTATGCAAAGATTATTTGAACTGTTAACTCTACTTTAACTGTATTATTTTATATTACCAATTTAATTTGTGTATTCCTCGCATTCAGCCCAGGTTGTGGCTGAAAAGGGACTTTGGAGTAGCCTGCGTATCTGTTAACAAACTGTAAATAATAAACTGGGCAACACAGTGGTGCAGCAGTTAAAGTTCTCACCTCACAGCAAGAGGTTCTCTGGTTCCATTCTCATCTGGGGTGCCTTCTGTGCAGAGTTTACATGTTCTCCCTGCATTTGCATGGGTTTCCTCTAGAAACTCTGTTTTCCTCCCACATTATAAAGGCATGTATCTGGAGCATTTTTCTTTTGGCCTCTGCTGAAATTAGGCTTTGTCCTAGTCAGACTTTCCAGGTCAACAAATGTTAAGCCCATAAATGTCTCATTCTACCAATAGCCTTCAGCACAGATATAGTTTTTTTTCATGTTGTCCTGTATCCAGCCTCTGCATTCCCACAATTCCAATAAACATTTAATTTTTTTCCTCATTTTTATGTTCTACTACATGTAAATTCTATGAAGCATTCTTATTTTACTTCATCCACAGTATAGCAAAAATATTTCTGCCACCGTATTGCATACAAGTCTAAGTAAATGCAAAACATTTTTTTCTTCTGTGCTTAAAACCACACCTACAGCACATGGTTTTCATTTTAGCTATATAACACTTCTTGGCCACTACCTTTGCATCCCCTGTCTTTCTCTGCCATACAGTGCATTTTCATACACTGATTCATTCCAACCTTATACTTTGCCAGAGTTTTAATTATGCAGATGTCTACCTCATCTATTAACTGCTTTAACTGCATAGAAGTAATTCCTCTCACACGGTATACATGCAGTGTCTTATCTAAAGTCAGAACTGTTTCTTTTAGCAGTCTGCCTTTCACGTGTTTCATTTTTAATGATACAGATTGTTTTATCTCTGATTAATGGGTCATCCAGCTCTCAGTTTGTAGTCTTTTTCTTTCCCCGCTTAAACCTCATGCAGCATCTAGTTGTATCCCCAGTTCTTTCTACCTTTTGCTTCCCAGGTATCTCCAGATGTAACTCTTCAAAACATGGGTCCCCTGACCCCTTGGGGAGTCAGTCCTAAAATACTCTTTGTTTTAGAACCAGTATTGAGAGATCTGATGGGGAGTTGCAGTCACGAAACCAGGAGCTATCATGAATTCTGTGGCCTGTCAAAGTCTCTAGCTTGTGGGTCATTGCGACCTCAGGTGCTAAGCCATGTAGCCTGTGAGGCTAATGGTCTGCACCTGAGGTTTCACAGTCATTGGGTTCCCTCAAGCACCCACCAGGATAGGACAGCTTGCTATTGGCTGCTTCATTCAATCCCCCACTGGCCAGCTCTACTATAAGGCCAAGTCTATTACTAAACACAGCTCATTGTCAGTCCAGATGGAGAACCTGCCTCTGTGTCATTGGTCCAGTCTATAAACTCACAGTCTTTTGCATTAAGTTTTATCTACGTCCCATAAGCATTAGTGGTTACCTCTGAACCTAACAACGCATAAGGAATATATGTCTAGCTAATGACAACTTTTCCTTTAGTTAGAAATACCCTTTAAATCATTCACTCCAATGGAACTCAGAAAGTTTGTACTCTAACTTCTAGTACTTGCATCCTGAACTGTTGGACAAAATCAGGTTGTCTTCAAATTTCAAACAAGTGTTTTTATCTCTGGAATCATAATGCTTACTAATGAAGCAAGCATAAATGGTAAACCATTCAGCACAAACTAATCATTGCAGAGGCAGTTAGTATTTGTAAGATTCTTGGTCTTCAACTGGATTTTATCAGTCACACTAGACACTGTAAATAATAACTGTGTAATATTTTACAAACTACTCACACAATCTCAGTAGTCCCTCAAGCTACCTGCCTACCTAAATACATACATACGTACTGTCAGCACTGTTTTGTTCATTCAGCTGTGAGCTTTCATGTGAGGTTCTGTCTGTGTCACTTGGTTGTGATCTAGTTAGAAAAATATGAAAATTATGACAATATATATATAAATAAATAGTATATCACAACAGTAAGCATAGGTTCATAGGTGCATACTAGGCTAATGGCCCTGGAGCCTTTACAAGCCTAGCCCATAGAAGAGCCCTGGCATCATGCTGCCCGACTTTAGTTCCCAGTGCTTCTATCAAGTAGAGCCACTTGAATGATCCCCGGGGTGAACTTTCTATTTCCCATCCACTCATCAAGATATCTCTTGAAGAGGGCCAGTGAGGTGCTCTGTTTGACATGTATGGGAAGTCTATTCCAGAGCATGGGCAGTCTCTGGGTTATGAACCTGTCCCTCCAGCATGTTCTGTTGATTGTGGTAAAGAGGTTGAGGTTTCTGGAGTGTGTGGTGTGGAGGGATTGGGATTTCTTTAGATGTAGCATTTCTAACAGAGCTGGGTCAGACATGGCTTTGTGAGTAAAACAGAGATCACCTCTAAGTAGGTGATATGAGACAGAGAATAGATGGAGTTTTTTTTAATCTGTCCATGTAGGACATGTGGTTTAGGCCTAGGATCCTCTTTGTGAGGTTCTTTAATGGCCTTTCCAGCTGTTGCATGTGTCTAGTGAGGTACATGCCAAATGGGGCATTATACTCGATGATTGGCTTAATGAGGAAGAGCAGAAATAGATGATGACCTCTTTCTTCCTGGATGCAAAACACTTGGTAATGAGATATGCCACATAGAAGGACTTTCTGACCACAGTGGCAATGTGGTAGCCGAAGGAGAGGTTGATCTCAACCTGTGTCCCCAGATCTCTTATAATGCCTTCAGTGTTCATTGGGCTCCCATCAATGTGGTAATTAGTGGGAACTGAGTTTTTCGCAAAGAGGATGACGATGCATTTTTTGACATTAAGCTTAAGGACATGGTTTCAACACAAGCCATTTGTCTCAGTGAGGTCTTTCTATAGGATGTCTATATTACTTGGGAGTTAATAATGGCCCCCAGTTTGCAGTCATCTGCGAACTTAGTCAACCAGAGTCCCTCCATGTTGGCCTGGACTTCTGAGAAGTAGATGCCAAACAGGAGAGGATCCAGGACTGATCCCTGTGGGACTCCACTTGTGAGTGCTTGGCAGTCTGACTTGGAGTCCACTACTTTCACACTGTGGGTTCTATCTGTGAACCAATTTGCAACCCACCTAGTGATATAGAGGTTGATGCCTAGTTTGGTGAGTTCATTAATAATTCCCGAGTGGGGAATGGTATCAAAGGCTTTGGCCAGATTGAGGTAGGCGGTATGAACTGCCTTGCCCTCATCCACATCTATGGTGACTGACTCAAAGAAGTCAACCAGGTTGAGCAGGCATGATCTACCTTTCACAAAACCAAATTGCGTGGGATTTAGAGTTTGGAGATTCCCTATATCCTGTTTAATTAGGTCCATGATGATGTGCTCTATAGCCTTACATATCAGACTCATCAGGCTAATGGGGCAATAATTCCCAGGGTCTGTAGTTGCTCCCACTTTATGGAGAGAGATATGTTCATAGGTGTGTACTAGGCTAATGGCCCTGGTGCCTTTCCAAGCCTAGCCCATAGGATTGCCTGGCATCGTACTACCTGACCTTAGTTCCCAGTGCCTCTGTTGAGTAGAGCCACTGGAGTTATCCCCGGGGTGAATTTTTTATTTCCCATCCACTCATCAAGATTTCTCTTGAAGAGGGACAGTGAGGTGCTCTGTTTGACATGTATAGGAAGTCTATTCCATAGCATGGGCAGTCTCTGAGTTATAAACCTGTCCCTCCAGCACGTTCTGTTGATTGTGGTAATGAGGTTGAGGTCTCTGGAGCATGTGGTGCAGAGGGATTGGGATTTCTTTAGATGTAGCATTTCTAACAGAGCTGGGTCAGACATGGCTTTTAAGTCAAGCAGAGATTGCCTATAAGTAGGTGATATGAGACAGAGAATAGTTGGAGTTTTTTGAGTCTGTCCATATAGGATAAGTGTTTAAGGCCTAGGATCCTCTTTGTGAGGTACTTTTGTGGCCTCCCCAGTTGTTGCAGGTGTCTAGTAAGATACATGCCAAATGGGCATTTTACTTGATGATTGGACTAATAAGGGAAGAGTAGAGGGAGACAATGACCTCTTTCTTCTGGATGCAAACCCCTTAGTAATGAGATGTGCCACATAGAAGGTCTTTCAGCCACAGTGGCAATACGGTGGTCAAAAGAGAGGTTGCTGTCAACCTGTGTTCCCAGATCTCTTATAATGCCTTCTGTGTTCAGTGGACTTCCATCAATGTGGTAATTCATGGGAATCGGGTTTTTCCCAAAGGGGATGATGACACATTTTTCAGCATTGAGCTTAAGGCCATGGTTCTGACACCAATCATTGATCTCAGTGAGAACTTTCTGTAGGATGTCAACATCACTTGGGGAGTTAATATCTCCCAACTTGCAATTACCTGCGAACTTTGTCAACCAGAGTCCCTTTGTGTTGGCCTGGACTTTAGAGAAGTAGATACCAAACAGGAAAGGACCCAGGACCGAACCCTGTGGGACTCCACTCGTGACTGGTCAGCAGTCTGACTTGGAATCAGCTAGTTTCACACTCTGGGTTCATATCTGTGAGCCAGTTTGCAACCCACCTAGTGATACAGGGGTTGATGTCTAGCTTAGTGAGTTTTTCTATGATTCCTGAGTGGGGAATGGTATCAAAGGCCTTGGCCAGATCAAGGTAGGCTGTGTGAACCACCTTGCCTTCATCCACAGCTCTGGTGACTGACTCAAAAAAGTTGACCAAGTTGAGCAGGCATGATCTACCCTTCACAATACCAAACTTTGTGGGATCCAGAGTTTGGAGATTCCCTATATCCTTGTTTATTAGGTCCAAGATGATGCATTCCATAGCTTTGCATATCAGACTCATCAAGCTAATGGGCCGATAGTTCCCAGGGTCCGTAGTCACTCCTCCTTTGTGGACAGGATGACTGTAGCAATGCGTCATTCGGTAGGGATAAAGCCTGAGGTGAGGCTGTGATTGAACAGGGCAGATAGGTGAGGTGCCATTTCACTCTGTAGTTCATGTAGAACACAGCCAGGGATATTGTCAGATCCCATAGAAGCTGTATTCTTGGCCTTGGATAGTGCTGTTTTAACCTATGCAGCAGTAATATTGGGTGCCTAGCAATCTACTGGTATTGTTATTAGTCCTTTGGGGGGGTAAAGTTGACACTGAATCTGCCAGCCATTATACTGCCAATATCTGTTTGCTCAGTATAGAAGGTACCATTGTGCAGTAACTCAGAACAAATCTGGGTATTGCCATGGAGATTCTTTACATAACTATAGAAGGCCTTGTGGTTTTCTTTATTATGTGCTGACACCTGTAGCACTACGCCATTCGGTAGGGACAAAGCCTGAGGTGAGGCTGTAATTGAACAGGGCACACAGATGTGGTGCCAGTTCACTTTGTAGTTCATGTAGAACACATCCAGGGATATTGTCGGGTCCCATGAAAGCTAATCAATGTCACTTTAGCTACAAAAGACAAAGGTCAAATATTAGCACAGTTGTGTTGCCCATCATGTAAGTGTTAAGATGAAATCTAAAACCAAATGACATTATCAGTCAGTCTGAACTTAAAAACTTAAATCCAAAATATGTTGTAATTCTAAATGATAAAGTTTCAATAAACCTGGAAAAACTTAAACTTCAGGCATATTCAGTAAACCCTTTAAGCTTGCAAAAACTTGCTCTTAGATCAAAGAAAATGAATAACCTAAATCATATCAAAGAAATTATAACACATATAAGTAATAAAAAACATAGAAGAACAGATGTTAAAGGTATTTTTTAGGGCTTTAAAATATTTTTTGAAATTGTAAATAATAATACAAATAATTTAGATAGTGATGATATAGTTGAAACTTTTCTAAGGAAAAATATAAAGAATAAAATAACAAGTGAACAAATAAAAAAAATGATAGATCATTCACTTTAGCAGAAATAAAAGATCAAATAAAAAAGTTAAAAAAATAATAAGGCACCTGGCTTAGATGGTCTTATACCAAAAATGTATAAAATACTACTGGTTGATGCAGTTAAAATATTAGATAAGGTCTATAGAGAAATAAAAGCAACTGCTGAAGCCCCCCCCATCATGGAAATATTCCCTTATCTCACATATTTTAAAAAACAAGATAAGGATCCTATAGTGTTCATCATACAGATCCATTTCCTTTTTAAATGTGGACTATAAGATGTTCATGTCCATTTTCGTTAACAGAATTAATCTGCATATACCTAAAGTAACTAACAATGATCAAACTGGTTTTATTTTAAATAGACAAGTACAAAACAATACAATAAGAATACATACATTAATAGACCATGAAAATAAAAATAAAAAATAACTTTCTATCATCAGTCTCGATTTAGATAAGGCTTTTGACGCAGTTAATTGGTGGTACCTGTTTAAAACACAAAGTGTATAATTTTTCACCTGAGTTAATTGCATTAATTTCTAAGTTATACAATAATGCTATAGGTTATTTTCTTTTTAATTCTTTTAAATTACAAAATGCACAAAACAAGGCTGTCCATTATCACCTTTACTTTCTGCATTAGCTATAGAACTCTTTCCTAATAACATTAGGTCCAATAAGAACATTAATGGTATGAAAATAAAAAAAGATTTTGAACTAAATATTCAATTATTTCCTGATGATATTTTACTAGAAATAGGAAATATAGAAAATTAATTAGAACATATAATTAGTTCTATCAGTCAGTTTGAAGAAATCTTGAACTTAAGATTTAATCATAATAAAACAAGTACATTATTAATTAATAAAAATGTTTTTAAAAAAATCATACAAAACATATTCTAACTTCAATTGGAATAGAAATCAAATGAAATACCTAGGTATAACCATTATATCTAATAGTAAACAAATGATACAAACAAATTTTCAACAGGTTGTTGATAAAACCTTTAAGTGTAGACACAAATTGAAACAAATCTTCTTTACTATGGAAAAGCAATTAATGCTTATTAAGTTGGTAATTCTCCCTGAACTATTGCTTGTCTTAAATCAGTACTATCTCCACCAAAAAATAATTGATGAAGAAGATAAACAATATTCTAATTATTATTATTTTTTGGCATACTAATTAACCAAGAGTTTCCTTTGATTGGCAGAGAAAAGGTTGGGATAATGGTGGAATAGGATTCCCTAATATATAACTGTATGCTACTTCAACAATTGTAAATGTTATAGCATTGTGGATAAATTCATCGTATAATCCAAAATGGAAACAAATACATCAAGAAATATTATTAGTAAATAATAAATATATCACAACCAATCATAAACAAACAGTCCCTAATAGTTTTATCTGGTTATTAAAAGATTTTTGTGTGAATGGAATTACACCATCGTCTCAAATTCCCTATTTAAATAACATAATTTCCTCATTCCAAATGTTCACATATTCTAACCATTGTATTAAAGACTTACTATTTTCTATGTTTCCAATTGCATATACAAATGACTGCTTAGGAACTCATAACTTCAACACAATGCTAGTATTGAAATATCAAAGTAACTTAATTTAGTGGCACCAATTCGTAAATGGCACTGATATATGTACTGTTGAAAATTTAAGCTCCAAATACAGTCAAGATTCTAAGAACTGGTTAATTTTACAGGTATTTAGAGGCTTTCTGAACACAGAGATAAATAAGATATTTAACATAGATAAGAAATCGTTCCCCATATTATTGGAATTCTTAATAAATATCAATAACAATGCAATGAAAAATAAATCATATTTGTCACAAATTTATAAAATTCCTAAGTTAGATTTCACATAGTCCTCAAAAATTAATAATGAAGACTTCCCTGAAAAATACAAGAAAATAATATTATAATCTACAGATAAAACCACATCTTCATTACACTGGAAAATTTTCACTTGGAAATTCTTACACAGACCTTTTGTTACTACCAACAAAATTATAATTATGTATAAATCAAATGGAATTAAATGCTAATGATGTGATTCTGAAATAATAGCTGATTGGATGCATATGGTATATGAATGTGGGTCTATATCAGATAGTTGAAGTTCCGTAACACCGAACACCTAATGGTCGAACCATTATGTTCGAAGTTACAGAACTTCCGACTACGTAAAAAAAAATTAAAAACAACATACAAAATAATAAAGTGTTGTTAGCAGGGGGGCAAGCACCCCCACACCCCCCGCTATTTAAATATACCAACTCTGAGATCGCACCACATTGAAGTGAATGGAAATCTCAGTTTATGGAGATTTCCATTCAAATGCTCAAACTTTTGCAAATTCGAACATATGGTCTCGACCATATGTGGTTCGAACTTGTAAAAGTTTGACTACGTGATAGGAACCCTATGAATGTAAAGCCATCTCCCCTTTTTGAAAGAAATTAACAACTTAATTCAAGCTCTATGGTCAGATAGATGTAATGTTTCTTAATCTTTAGCTTTATATAATGCTTTGCTTCCTTAGGTAATTCCAAAAACCCAAGTGCTTCTTCTTTGGTTTATTCTTGCTATAGCCAGAAAAGTAATTACTAAAAATTGGAAAAGAAAAGTTACGCTCTCTAGTGTTGAATTTATTAGTATGGCAAAAAAATTGTTTGCAGTAGTGAATTGCATACTATAAAGATGAGAACTTCTAATATTACACATTCATACAAATCTTGGCTTAAACTTAAAGACTTGCTTGAAAAATATTATTTGTTGAAAAAAAAGTCTGAAAAAGTCAGAGAATGAAAAGTCAAAAATTAACAAAGAACTTGTTGAAAGGGAGAGGAGAAGCATAAGCTGCTGAGGAGACAAACAAAAGAGAAAATGGGGAAAAAACAAAAAAGACAGATGCAGTAACATGCTACAATAAATAAGAACATGACAAAACAATAAAGAGATTCCAAATTCAGAGGGAAAGTAGTGTAATACTGATGCAGAAGTAATGTTACTGAGTATCGCAAAAGCAACTGATACACAGCACATATACCAATATTTTATTTTATTTAACAATTTGTTTACTGGGTGTGATGAGGATGGACAGGATTAGGAATAAGTATATTAGAGGGTCAGCCCAGGTTGGAAGGTTTGGAGAAAAAGCCAGAGAGGCAAGATTACGTTGGTTTGGACATTTATGGATGTGGTGAGAGAGGACATGCAAGTGGTTGGTGTGACAGAGCAAGATGCAGAGGACAGGAAGAAATGGAAGCAGTTGATCTGCTGTGGCGACCCCTGACCAGAGCAGCCAAAAGAAGATTTGCTTACCAGGAAAGTCTGACTTGGAATGAAGCCAATTTTCAGCAGAGGCCCAGGGAGAAATGCTCCAGATGCATGTCTTTGAAACGTGGGAGGAAACCGGAGCACCCAGAGGAAACCCATACGAATGCAGTGAGGACATGCAGACTTGAGAAAGAAGGCACCCCAGCCAAGAATAGAACCAGAGGGCCTCTTGCTATAAGGCGACAATGCTACCGCTGCACCACTGCACCACCCAATACATACAGTCCAGCTGTGTAAAATGAATAACAGACTAAGTGCATATCAAGAATAACTGTACTATATACCAAAACTCTTGAAAGAAATGACATTGCATAACAATTACTGAGGTCCATCAATAGGAGAGAGGCTAGTATTGTAAGACATATATCTCAACTGCCCAGATTTTTGAAAAATGTCCAGACGTCACCTCATATTCTTTGTTTCTCACTAAATTTTAAGTTTTCTGGCAAATCATTGAGGACTGAAGTAACTAAATAATACTAAATAAACATTTGAGTTTCAGATTTCATATCTTTCAGAAAATACACAATAATTCAAAAACTGTCATCACATCATGAAAGCCCATTGCTGTTACACTGGAGCTGGTGTAGACATGGGCCACATAAACAGGCAAACATAAACAAAAGCTATATATATACATATATATATATATATATATATATATATATATATATGTATATATATGTGTGTACGCGTGTGTGTGTCTGTGTGTGTGTGTGTGTGTGTGTGTGTATCTTTATCTACATATATATATATATATATATTTATATATATATATATATATATATATATATATATATATATATATATATATATATATATATATATATATATAGTTCAATTTATTTTATCTAATACATTTTTCACAAATCATTGAAAAAATTAACTGAATGCACATTTTGTTGAAAAAAATATTTAAATGAATCACATTTCATAGAGAACTGTAGAAGGATATAATTAATAAATGCTGGTATGGTTTAAAATTTTGGGATAGTACAAGGTACAAGGCAATTTAGTCTAGAGCATAATTTATACTTTTTCAATGACCAACGTCATGTAGTATCCAGATGTTTAGGAGTTTGTGTGCTATCAATAGTTCAGTGTGTGTGGTGTTTTCTCATTTCTCTAAAACTGACCATGCAGTTAGTATATTTAAGTAAGATAGTTATGGGGATCAAAACCCCTAAGTTGGAGAGGGTGCAAGGGTATTTGCCCTCTCTAAAAAAACATTTTTTTGAAGGAGAATTTGCTGTATTTGACATTTTCTATGAAATGTGATTCAATGACATGTGCAGTCAATGAAAAGAAATACACTCTCACACATATGCAAATATAGATATATATATATATATATATATATATATATATGTATATAATTTTATGTGTATGATTTTGACTATAAATACATACCAACTAGTAGACAGAAAACACATAAAGCACATAGGTGATGAGGTCACCATCTTGTCACATGTTTGCCAAGAACTGTCACCAGTTGTAATATACCAACTCCCTAAATATGCCCAATGTGGGTGGATAAACCGAACTAACAACACAAAAGACCAACTGAGGTCCTTAACATGGCAACAGTTCATATTTTGTCATTCAGGAAGTACAAAAGCCAAATCAGATTCAAAAAGCACTGACATGCAGAAAAAATTAATATACCTAACACTGTCAGAAATGTTTTAATTTACACTGCCTGATCCTGCAATGATGTTTTTTTTTTTTTTTTTATATTCATCCTCCTTCTATAAATAATGGAGGCACTAGTGACTGCATTTAGTAGAGGTATTTCTAAAATTAAGTACATTATGCAAACAAACTGGAATATTTTTCATGAGAATATTAGTATATTAAATGCATTGGGAAGTGAGCCCTCCATTATTTATAGAAGGGGGATGAATATAAAAAAACATGGTGGAAAGAAAAGTAATCAAAAAGGTTATTCATCCAAGAATGACTAAGTGTGGGCAGACTAGTATGTGTAGATATGTTTTGGAGGGTGACAGTATAATATTTAAAGGGAAGGCTATCAAAGTTCAAGAGAGGTATAACTGTGACACTATGGGGGTGATTTATGGGGCTCAATGCCTAAATTGTGAAGGTTTTAATGTAGGAAAAACCGAGCGAAGATTGCATAATCACATTTATGAGCGCACTTATGACATAAAGAAGAAAAAGACAACCAATGCTCTTTTTAGACAGTTGGAGAACGTCCCCGAACACACTTTTAAATTTAGTGTGTTAGAAAAGCTGGAGAGGGATCTGAGGGGAGCTCCTTGGTCAGTATATTTGGAGCGACAGCAGGTAATATGGCAATTATGACTTGAAGCCTATAGACACCCAGGACTTAATGAAGCAGTTAGCATAGCTGCCATGTTAGAGTTAAAAACTATTGAGAGATTAAAAGAATTCAAAGGTTTTTATTTATATATCTTTTAACTTTATGAGTAGAATATATGTATTTCGATAGGAATGTATTTTAAAATTACTTAGACAATATATATATATATATATATATATATATATATATATATATATATATATATAGGCTATTTGAATTTTCTTAGGTTTATGGTGCTGATCCTTGCATTGTTTATTATTGCTTGCAATTTTCAAACATAAACTGTTTAAGTATATACTTAGTATGAGGATATGTCTTTAAATTTTTCATCTGGGGCTCGTGATCACATGACTTGCCTCTCTGATATTTAAGAAGTATTCTGTGTTTAAAACTATGTCTGAATAAGTTTTTAAATTTTAAAAACTAAAGCGCTAACATCGTATTAAACATAGTTTGAATATTAAGTTTGGCTGTGTTGTTGTCCTTTGGACTCAGCTTTTGCTTTTTGTTTTTATATCCAGTTTTTATTTTGTGTATTTTTTGAGATACTATTTTCCAAGCTGACTGCATTACCTCTTGATTTTTCCATACTTTTATCAATCGATTGCTGCACGTCAGTATTACAGAGTTTGGTAGTAATGCTGAATACTATTGAATATTATGTTTTATATAGTCTGTGTTTTCTACACATGAGTACTTGTCCAGCACAGGTAAATCTCTTATATAGACAGAAAATGGTAGAAGCCCCCATGTAGATGCTCGGGGGGGTGGGATCATTCATTTATAGAAAACTATGTACTCCTTTAGCTGTCATACTGAATTCTGGCAGTCTTGTCTAGCATTCTACCTCTCATTTGAATTATTGCCTTCTGTATACCTACTGTTAGCATCTGTTTGACTACTGTCTCATAGATAATGTAGTCAGAGGCTTTGGCTAAAGCCCACAAACAGGGCACCTACTTTTGTTCTTTTGTTAATGAAAGCTGAGACTATCAAATTGTTTGATTCTACAAATATCCCACCCCAATATTCATAGTCTCCAATCTAGCTTTTATAATTTCATCAGCTATAAGTTTCTCTGTGATTTTAGGGTAAGAAGTCCATCCGTTTGATTTATTTATTGTCATTTAGTATTTTTATAATGCAGATGCATAAAACCAATGCAATTCAGCAGAATTATTTAATATAATAATATCCTATCAGATGTGAGCCCAGCGCCCCATCTGCCTGAGTTGGTCATAGCTTAGGTGGGTGTAAAGGATCCCATGACACCTATCAAAAAGTGTTAAGAGAAGTTTCCCACTGCACTAGCCAGATTTCCACTAGTTGTATAAATACAACCTTGGGTCTCCCCTATAAAGAGGGTGACTAAGCCAGTCAACAAAGAATAAATAAAAGTAAAAAATTGTATATTCTTATAAATAGTCTTAGTTAATAACTAGGTGATAGCACTAAAATAAACTAATAACTATATATACTATTTACAACATGTCAAAGTAAGCAAATTAAGTCACATTTTAATTGCATTGAATCAAAGTGATTTTATGTGTGTGTGTGTGTGTGTGTGTGTGTGTGTGTGTGTGTGTGTGTGTGTGTGTGTGTGTGCATACACATGCATGATCTCCTAATCACATTTGCTTTTAATTATTGAGAATAACTTTTTAAAAATAAAACAAGTTTAGGCCAATATCTATAATTTATTATTTCTCTTGGCATTCTCATATTGATATAATTCATTTCTATATCATGTACTAAAATAGAAAAATTCTTAAATTCTAGGAATGAATGAGGACTATTCTTCCATTTTCTAGTAATTGTCATTCTATCAATTGCAAGTAAACACAAAAGGAGTGGAATTTGATCCTTACTGATACTTAACTGAAGTGAAGCTTTCAGTAAAATCCATTATTTTGTTAAATGAAATTTATTGGCCCTCATACTGAAAACTAAACTAAAGTTCAGACAATACCCTCCATTCATAATACAAATATTATCAATCTGCATTGACATCCATTTTACAACTCAGCAAGCATTATCATTGCCAACATTCATCCTTTCTTATACAGTGTGCATAATGTCCAGTGTGGAAACTTCCAAGTAAACTACTTTCCAAAAAAGAGATGTAATTGATTTATCTACCTAATTTAAAATTTAACATTTATTTCTATAGTCAAATTATTATGTAAAATTGACTTATATATTTCCAGTATGATTGTTGTATACTTGTTTTATTATTCTGTAAGGGTTTATAAATTTATATTCAAAGAAATTTGTAATTGTGCTTGTAGATCAATGTGTGTATGTCTCTTTAAGAAACTATCCAAGGGCTTGCACAAGTGTATAAATACTGAGCATGTGCAAGTCTGACTGCCATTTTGTAGTAAGCTGTTGAGATGTAAGCATGTATGTTTGTTAATCAGTTTGTGTATATTTAATGATGTTGCTATCATTCATGATGTGTTTATATGTAATAAAGCATATTCCTGGTGTGTTTCTATGTCATAAAGCATCTTAAACAAACTATCCAGCCTACTTCGCCTTTTGTGTATAGAGGGAAGAGTGACATGGTGTCAGAAGAGGCATGGTTGAAACAACTTATGGCCAGAAAGAACTCTTAATTTCTGCACTTTGAATCCATGAGGCATCTATTTATTTATTTTACATCTGTTTAGCGGGAAAGTCTGACTGGACATGGATTCCATTTTCAGCGGAGGCCCGGAGAGAAAATCTCCACAAGGATTAGTATAGGAAATACAGTAAATACAATACACATATTAATAACGTACAGTACAGAGTCAAAAAGTTAATAAAGTACAGTTTCAAGGCCAAGAAAGGAGCAAAAAATAGATATACTATAAGGAGCACAGTGAGTCACAATAAACAATATAGTTGAAAGGATATTTTGTTCAGTCATTTGGTTACATTCATCAGTGGCTAGTACAGTAAACACACATTGATTAAGAGTATAGAAAGGAGTTGTTGCAAGCTTTCATAGGAGGTTATGGTAAGATATTTATTTATTTATTGGTGTTTGTTAACTAGGAAAGTCCACTGGGCCAAGCAGAGCCCATTTTCAGTGGCGGCCTGGGGAGAAAAGCTCCACAAAGAAAATACAAATAAAGTATCTAATACAATAGCAAATGTATATATAAAATGCAGAATACAGTATAAGGCAAGAGAAGAAAAGTTCTTCAGGAATTACAAAGGAGCATTTAGTACAATTCAAGTCATACATTCAAAAAAGTACAATCTAATAGTGGAAAACAATATAAAGCAGAAGAAAAATTCAAAAGAATTATAAATGAGTGCCTCATACAGCTGAATTCTTACATTTCAGAAGAGTTAAGTCAACACAATTAGAACTATTCAGCAAGTCTAATCCTTGATTTTTCTGCTCAGAGATCAACTAGGTCTAAGTTATTGCAGGATGAGGGATAGAGCAGTTACAGATCCATTTAGAATGGAGATATGCCCGCATTGCTGATTTGATTGAGGAAGTGCATTGAGTTGTGGAAATGTTTATAGGAAAGGAATTCCATATTTTAGCTATGACCCATGAGTAAAGATGCTGACCAGCATGTAGATTAGGTTTATGAATTTGGAAAATAAGTTGATTTTCTGATCTAAGTGTATGTTCTAATTAAGTGAAGCTACCCAGGGTCAGAACAGTTACATAAACAAGAACTATGTAAATGGGACTGGAGGAGTTTTTTCAAATTATTTTTGTTTTCAGTGGTCCTAGTATCTACAGGGATGGTATTCCATGCTTTTGCAACAGAAATGGAAAACAAGGAGTACCCAGAGCTATTGTTGCTTTTCCCTTTTTGTCAGCCAGTGCTTTATTGGTGGATCTTAATAGGCATTTATTAGAGTAGATATTAAGTAGACCTTGAAGAGCAAGAACTCTATTTGGATAATATAGAATTTGGTGGGCTATTTTAAGCTGGTTATATGTGAGCAGGTTGGGTAATTCTAGCCAGATAGTTGCTTGATTGCTATGCAGTGGTGGGTTCTGAAGGGTGTCAGTAGCAAGCCTAGCTATTTTATTGTAGCAGGTGTTTAGTTTGTTAAAGTCTGCTTTGTTTAGGTTGATGAGTATAGGGGAGGCATAGAGGAGTGTGGCTAGTAGATGGGTTCTTGCAGTGGTAGCTTTACTGTCATTGGTGAGGTACTTTTTGCATCTATATAGGGTTCCAAGTTTTTTATGGACTTTCTTTACTGTCTGTGCACTATGCATATCGAATTTCATGTTGTGATCTATGATAACCACTAGATGTTTGGAGTGTTGGGCAGGTGTGATAGGGGTGTTATTGACTGTGAATATCGTCAATGGTGGTATGGGGGCTCTAGTGGGATAGAATATCATTAGCTTTGTTTTATTGGGATTAAGTATTAGTTGAGAGTTGGCTAACTAGGTTTCAACAGTGGCAAAGGACTCTTGTCACTTCCTGGAGCTGAGAGAGTAATGGGGTTGAGCAGATTAGAGTGGAGTCATTGGCGTACTGGACTAGAGAGGCATGCTGGGTAGCTTTATGTATTTGGTTGGTGAATATGTTGAAAAGAAGCAGTCCAAGAGTCAAGTCCTTGGAGGACACCCTAGGGTGACAGACAGGAAGGGAGATAAAGAGTTTTGACATTGTACTGCTTGTTGGTGGTTGGTTAGATAGTCTTGAAACCACGCTAGTGTGGAGTGGCTGAGATTAAGATCAGAGAGAGCAGAAAAGAGTTTGGGATGAGAGACAGTAACAAAGGCCTTGGAGAGATCTAGGCATACAGTGGATACTAGGTTAGCATTGTTTCGATGTTGATTTACTGTGTTGGTAAAGCTAAGAAGGGCTATGGTAGTATTGTGATTGGGGCGGAATCCATGTTGGGTGTTGGTTAGCAGTTTATTAGTGAGGAGATGCATTAATTGGGAATGTATACATTTTTCAAGGATTTTAGATAAGGGGGATAGAATGGCAATAGGATGGTAATTGCAATGTTGCACAGAGTTACCTCCTTTGTGGAGTGGTATAATATGCAAAATTATCTATAGAAAAGGAACACATTGTTCTGTTAAAGAGCAGTTAATGAGCATGGAGACTGGGTAAGAGATGGCTTTAGCTGCAATCTTTAGATATTCTGCAGGGAATTTGTTGGTGGCCAGGGTTGTGTGTTTAAGGCTATCTGGGTATTTATATATTATGCTAGTTAGGATAGGCTGTAAGGAGAAGTGATTTTGGTCTGCTGGAACAGAAGATAGGTTTGGATGTGAAGTTGGAGAACCATTTTTGGTGAGGGCTCGGATGGATTTGGTGAAGTGTTCGTTGAATTGGGTGCAATATTATTGGTGGTGGTGTCAATGTTAAGAATTGAAGTACTGGTCTTTTCTGGTTGTAGGATTTTATTAATGGCAGACCAGAATATTTGGGGGTTATTTTTGTGTTTGGTTTGAATCCCAATATAGTGGTTCCTTTTGTCAGTCTTAATTTGTTTTTTGGCTTTGTTCCTTAGTTCCTGGTATGTCTATCTATTAGTTTGTGTTTTATTTTGATGCCAAAAGTCCCATGCTTTATACCTTTATTTTAGTAGTAGACAGATATCTCTGGTCAGCCAGGCAGCATATGTTGGATTTAGATCTGACAGTTCTGCTAGGGGCAAGATGATTTAGATGTAGTAAACTGTTATTGAAGTAGTCTACAGCACTTTCCAGGGAGAGAGATAAGAGTGGTCTCCAGTTGCATTGATTAAGTGTATATATGAAGTTATGGGTTTTGAAATTCTTTGTATACCAGATTTGTTGGAGGGTGGAGGATTTTAATGGATTCACTTGATGTCTAATTATAATGGTGGGAAGGTGGTCGCTGAGGATGTCTGGGAGGGAGACTCCTAGACACCCTCTAGCTACTGTTGGTGTAATGTGTAGGAGTGGACCATCACTACTGCATGTATAATTTGCAAAAACAGGTCAGATATGAATTTCAGATGTTAAAACTTGCTCAAACTATTTCTTATTTGCAAAATATGAAATAAAGCATACAGAAGACTCTAAACAATATAAAAATAACTTGAAATGTCTGATATTGCTAGAAATATTTGAATTACTTTGGCAAAATGTTTGAAATAAAGTCTGGATTGCATAAAGTGAATAAAACAAATAAAATAAAGAAAAATGACCACATTCTTCACAAAGCACACATTTTCATATTAAATAAGGCTATCCAAAATATCAGAAATGTATGAAGCATTTGCATGTTTGTGCAGTGTTACAGTAAAGTTATTTCACAAGTACAGCCATTTCAGAGCATATTTCACAAAGTACAGTATTTCAAAGAATTTATTGTGCATTTGAGTGTTACTGCAAGCTGCAGAGAGGCAATTTGTCCATCACCCAGTGGATAGCCAACTGGCTCACAGACAGGATCCAAGAAGATAGAACTGGGGAGTCCATTTCTACAAAGAGGCCAGTCACAAGTGGAGTCCCTCAGGGATCAGTCCTTGGACTACTGCTTTTTGACATTTACTTCTCAGAAGTCAAGGCCAATGTCAGTGGTCTCTGACTGACTACATTTGCAGATAATTGCAAATTAGGAGCTGTCATTGAATCACACACTGATACAAATGTTCTCCAGGAGGGGCTGACACAGACAAACAACTTGTGTCAGAGCCATGGACTAAAACTAAATGCCAAAAAATGCATAATAGTATCCTTTGGGAATTTATCCATCCCTGGTAGTTATCATATTAATAACACACCCCTTAGAATTGACCCAGTAGTCAGGGACTTAGGGACACACATAGATAATAATCTATCCTTTGATCATCATGTGTCTACAGTAGTGAGGAAATCATTCTATGTTGTGCAACATATAAACAAAGATATGGCATCTAAGTCTAAGGAAGTCATTGTTCCACTGTATTAAGCATTCATCAGACCTGCCATTGAGTACACTGCCCCCTTTGGTATGTACCTAACCATGCATATCCAACAATTGGAATGTCCACAGAGGTTCCTCACTAAAAGAATACAGGGCATAAGTAAAATGTCCTATACAGACCACCTCAAGGTCCTATCCCTGTATTCTGTCTCCTACAGGCTTTTGAGGAGAGATTTATGCCTGGCATACAGGGCATTGTTAGAGCACATACTTATGGACCTCCTGCATATCCACAAATCAGTCAGCACCAGAACTACCCATTCTGAAGACTTAAACCACACCTGTGATATAAATAGGACCTGATGAAGAGACAGGTATATATCCCAGAGACTACCTCATCCCTGGAATAGGCTTCCCATGCATGTGAAACAGAGTTCCTCCCTTAACCAATTCAAGTGTAACTTGGAGAACTGGATGGGGAACAGGAAATTTATCCATGGCTTGGCACCTCTATCTCTAATGGACACAGGAAACCTGACTTATCAAGGATACCAGAACTTTTCAGAGATTTGGGATGCATGGGTAGGCTTAAAAAGGCCCTTGTGGTGGTTAGCCTAGTAAACACCTGTTACCCTATGAACTTAAGTCTTTTCACAATTCCAAGACAGGAACTGGTCCTGTTGTCCATTTGCCTATTAATCTCTGAATCAAAGGCAAAACTAAAGGAACATGTTGAAAGATGCTACAAAAATTAAACGTGCAGTAGGATAACATTGTCTCTCTTAATATGCTGTTTAAAATTCCCCCCAACAACTCTGTTACAAAATGAAAAAACTTAATTTTATGTACTGAGGATGTACAGGACATTGCAGATGATGATGATGAATGATGTCGCTAGCTGATGGTGGGAATTTTCTAGTTCTTTATTAATTTCTCAGTTTTTCAGGGGGTATTGACTGACCTTCTCTTACACTGTTTTTTCTGTTTCTTCTTGTGTCTGTTTTCTCTGTGCATAGGTTTAACTTTGGCATTATTAGATGTGCAAATCATAGAAGAGACTGTTGGAGATGACAAAGAAGAGAAGACCCTGAAACCTTCTACTACCTTAAAATGGTCTTAAACTTAATGTCGCCATAGCTATTTTTTTCTTAATGAAAAGACAGATCGGGTCAGTTAGCAGGTTTATGATTCTCCTACTAGACCTAGCACATATTGCAAATGAAATTTTTAAGAGGGATTTGATGCCCTTAGGAACACTTATTGATACTTTTAGGGATATTAATGGTACCCCCAGATGAATTACATGTGTCACCCTGCATTTCTTCCTCGTTGTGTTAAAGGCTGTACAGTCTCAATAACATCTGTGTAATATTTGTGATGAGTGCCTGTGCAGGACACACAATGCTGTGAGCATGATTCTAATAGAATACGTCTGCTATATTATTCTTGGTCTGAAGGTGCTACTGCCTCAAAAGTACGAGGATGCCTAAGACATCTGCAATGCAACTGACTTTATACAGAACAGTTTTACTCAATGCTGTATGCAAGTAAAGTCATATAAGATTCTGATACAAAGTGGACTCTTCATTTAGAAGTGATTTCATTTTGTTCAGCAGCTGTTTCAGTGTTGAGCTTTCAGTTAAACCAGTCTCACAAAACCGCAGTTCAGCACAATGACATGCCTCCGTTGTACATATCCATTTATTTTAATGCCATGTATGCCTTGTAGTACCCCATGATATGTAACTGCATCACTACTGAATTATTAAACCTGGCAAAAATGAAACCATAAGCTATGTGCTGTAATCTCTCTAAATTTGCACACTGTCTCCTCTTAGACTGCACACTGCAGACGCATGCCATTTTATTCAATTTTTGGCACTGGGAATTTATTAGTTGTACCGACAACTGATATATCTTACATATTATATACAGGCATCTTAATGTATTTAGTAACAGAAAAGTCAAATAAATCTTCACATACATGCACACATATACATTTTACATATACAGAACAGAGAGCATAATCATTTGTTAAATATAAAATATGTGATAAAGTACAGAGTACCCCAGAGAATTTAACGAAAGTGGGAACAGAAGACTAAAATAAGACTAAACTATAAGCTTTGCAGTTCAGTTTATGAAAAGCATACTTTATATATTTTCTATTCAACAGAACAAGGCAGGCACATTTTTTTTTATTATTCATTGTTTTAGTAATTGGGAATTGATACTTTCTGGCTAACAGCTCATTAATATTCTGATTTAATTTAACAAACATTATGGGATTCATTCCCAGACCTCTATGATACAGGGTTTGCAGCTAACTGACATAACACCAGCTGTTAATGAATTATTTGGTGCACCCTTAATGAAGCACAATGTATTTTATAAGAAAGGTAGCAAACATTTCAGTAAATGCTTGCATATATAAAGAAACATAGTATCATTATTTTTAGAAAGCAGCATGGTCTTTTAGTTAATTTTTCAGATGCATAAAGTATGACATGAAAATCTTCTGCAAAAATAAGATAAAGAGTTAAATGAGAAGACTGATAGATTTTGTAACTTTAAACATTTTGAGATTCAGAAAATAAATAAATACATGAATAAACCCATGGCCATTGCTGGTGAGCAAGCTGCCTAGATGTGTATATGGGTCCACTTTGTAACCTAGTAATGTTACTGGGCTTCCCAAATATGGAAGGTTCAATACACTGACAAAAGAAAACTCCAGTGTAGCACATACTATATAAAACTGTTTCATTTGCTCAGCTAATGTACACAGGGACTGATAGGATGTCATTAAATATTAAATGCACTGCCATTTTCTTTCCTTTTTTCATAGGTTCATAGGTAGGTACTAGGCTATCGGCCCTAGGGCCCATACAAGCCTAGCCAAAAAATGTACCCTGGCTTTCGCCACCCAAGAAAATTAGTTTCCTGTGCCCCTGTCTAGCAGAGCCACAGAAGTGATCCCCAGGGTGAATTTCCTATCTCCCATCCAATCATCAAGATTTTTCTTGAGGAGTGCTAATGAGGAGCTTTGTTTGATATAGATAGGTAGTCTGTTCCAGAGTATGGGAAGTCTCTGGGACAGGAATCTATCCCTCCAGCATGTTCTGTTTATTGTGGTGACAAGGTTTAGGTCCCTAGAACGTGTAGCTCAAAGGGATTGGGATTTATTTAAGTGGAGCATGTCCAACAGCTCTAGGTTTGACATAGCTTTGTATGTTAGGCAGAGATCGCCCCTGAGTAGGCGATATGTGATGGAGTAAAGCTGAAGTTTTTTGAGACAGTCTGCATAGGGCATCTGTTTGAGGCCAGTAATCCTCTTTGTGAGGTATTTCTGTGGTCTTTCCAGTTGTTGTAGATGTCTTGTGAGGTACATACCAAAAAGGGCGTTGTACTCTATAATGGGTCTAATGAGTGATGAGTAGAGGGGAACAATGACCTCTTTTTTTCTGGATGAGAAACCTTTTGTGATGAGATGAGCCACAGAGAAGGATTTCCTGACCACTGTGGCGATGTGATTATCAAAGGAGAGACTACTGTCCACCTGTGTCCCAAGGTCTCTTATCACATTTCCGGCATTAAGTAGACTACCAGCTATGTGGTGGTTCATGGGTACAGATGGTATTCAAGCAGCATACCAGCCGAGCAGCATCCATTGCTCTATACAACGTGCCAGCTTAATTGGCTGTAGAGAAGAAAGCACAAGAGTGCTGCCATTATTGTTACAACTGGCACATGCTTTGCTATTAACCCACATTTGTTGTTCTGCTACACTGATATGGTTAACATTCATATCTCTCAACTTCTTAGCATAAAAAATCTGGACAAAGTCAAAATAATAGGATGACAAAACTCCAAAAATAGGGACAAATGTTAAAGATTGCTCTTATAACCCTGGAAAGTTGCTACAATAAAAGGTATTGTGTTACCATGCATTTTCAGAAGGATATGAAGTCAGAAATTCAAATGCTTGTCATTATTTACTGAATTCAGTCCTCACTGATTTGCCACAAAAATCTAGAAAACCAGAGATTTTATGAGGAACAGACAAAAATATGAGGCAAACATCTGGACAGTTGAAAGGTATATTAACATTGTTGCCTGTTCTACAGGAACCAGCTGCATTGTCTGTATACTTAGTAAGTGTATTCCAGTACCTGTTGCTTCACAAAACAAGCCTGCAAGCATATTGCTCAATGAAATTTGATTAAGGTTACTGAAAATGTGTATAATATCCTTCTGAGATGAGTTACAATGTAGCAAACATTGATCCAAACCCAGATTAGCATTACAATTTCCAGTTATAGTCGGCTTCTGACTGGCAAGTTGTTACCTTATCCCTACCACTAGGCAACCCCCTGCCCTGGGACATAGAGTATTCATGAATTCAGCTCAGCATGTCATTATTAACAGAAAGTCTGGGCAGATTGGCCACAATACTGAATGTTTAAACTGAAAGTTGCAACACTCAACACTTAAAAAGGACAAGATAACCAGGACTCAGGTTTAATTGTTTTATATTTTTTCTACATTAGAGAAAAACATTTGTGGTGCAAGACCATTGAATGTATTTGTCTGTGTGTGCATGTGTGTGCGTGCGCGTGTGCGTGTGCGTGTGTGTGTGCGTGTGTGTGTGTGTGTGTGTGTGTGTGTGTGTGTGTGTGTGTGTGCGTGTGTCTGTCATGCCTTTCAAATGTCTAGATTTTTGCCTCATACTTTTGGTTCTTCCCTAATAAAATTTCTGATTTTCTGTCACATCACCAGACCTCTCAACCAACTGGGGACAAATTTCAACAGAATCAGGGACAAGTCAAGAAAAAAATCAGGGACACTTTTAAAATATTAGTGCTATTAACTTGAAACATTGACAGAATCACAGCATATGAATTAATACACATTTCTGAAGTAAAATAAGTTTATAACTCTTAATTATTGCCATTATTCATTAAGTGTAATTCACCACCTTTCCTCCAAAAGTCACTAGTTTTAGGAGGGATTAAGAGGGACAGAGTTAAAATCTGAGTCAAAATTAGGGGCATCCCTGAAAATCAGGGACAGTTGAGAGGTATGCACATCACTGAGGGTTGAACTCACTAAATGGTGACATAAAGTTGAGTTGCCTTCAAATAAAATGCATGTTAATACAAATCATGTTATTCTAGTAACTTTTTAAGTTTATAAGAGCAATATTTAAAATCTGTCCCTATTTTGGGGCCTTTGTCTCCCTATTATTGTAGGCTTTGTCCAGATTTATTCCAGTAAGATGTTGAGACGCATGATGTGTATGTGTGTGTCTGTCCTGAAATGCTAATATATGTAGACAGTCTAAACAGCTAGAGATAAACTAAATATATTCCCATGAGGTTTGTAATTCAACTGTCTGCAATAAATTCTAACTTTGACAGGAAAGGATAGTTTGTTGTTGTACAAGCATACGTCTCAGCTGTCCATATTTTCACAGAATGTCCAGATTTTTGCCTCACATTTTTGGTCTGTTTCTTATAAAATTGCTGCTCACAGGCAAATCAATGGCAAATCTTTGAGGATTGATGAAAGACATTTGAGTTTCAGACTTCATACCCTTCAGAAAATTCATGCTAATGCAAAACCTGTTTTTCTATCAACTTTATAATTTTGGTAGAGTAATATTTAGAAATTGTCCCTATTTTTGTGCATCTGTCCCCCTTTACTTATGGCTTTGCCCAAATGTCTTACTCTAAGAGGTTAAGCAGTATATGTGCGAGATGAAGGCAGACAATGTTGTAGTTACCTTTATGCTTTCAAACTAAAACTATTATCTTCCATAATTACTGAATATGTCAGCACTGTGACAAAAACAGCAAATATTCTGTCCATGCTGGGTGTTGGGTTGTGGCTTATTGGCACTCTGTAATGTATTTTGATTTATGCTGGTCACTTAATAATGCTGTGGATGATTTGAAAAGTGTAAAAGGGTAGAGTTAGATAAGGCAAAATCTTAAGTATCATTTACTACTGTGTGATTAAACAACAATGTAGTAGCAATATTAAAAAAAAAGAAATGACCTGAAAATAATCTTTTGTCAGAACAAAAAACCCAAACAGATGCTTCATAAATGTAGACAATATCCAGTTAATACCTCACACACAGTGAATCTAGATAGAAAAGTATGCAGCAGACAATAAAAGTGCTATAAATACATAGGTTTCAACCTCTTAAGAGGCCAATGTGGAACACAGACCCTAGCAATGTGTGACAAACAGTCAAAATGTGGAACACCCTATTTTTGCACTGCGCAAAAACGTATAATTTCCATGGGACCTGGTTGAAGTGGGCTTTCTGCCAGAAGTACTAAGTGAGTGAATACTGTATATTTTTAAAATTTAATACGACACACATCAAATAAAACAAAGTCAGCAGAACCCACTGATAAAATGCAATATACACAGTAGCAAATAGTTACATAAAGGTATTCAAGTGCAATTATTAAAAAATTCTGTTCAGCACCTGCTTTTCCAACCCCTCCACATTTTCCCCAGTTAAAAAGGCAGCTCGAAAGAATTCAGTTATTTTAGGCAATAGCAGAACCTAGATTGGTCTGAAAGTCCTGAATGCCATCACCAACATCATTTCCATGTTGATGATATGTCTGTTGGACATGAGTGGTGACTCCACTTACCATTTCTTGTTTTATGTAAGGAAGCAAGGGAATGCTCTCTTCCAAAGACTGATGGCACCATGCTCTCCACAGTTACCACTGCATCTTCCTAATATGTAACGTTGCTAGACACCATGAAAATGGTTGAAACCATGTATCCTAGTACCCTTTGGATTTTCCTTACTGAGGCATGTCTCCTCTTGGTCTTATCTTGTAAGAACAAAGGTAGGAATTCCACCCTGTCCTTGTGGAGAAATGCCTTTAGACTGACTGTATTCAACAATGCTTCCATTAAAAAGAATACACTTCTAAGTATTACACAGTCCAATATTCCAAAAGCAAGTCAAAGTATGAGCTAGTGCCCTTTCTACTTCCTCATGAGAGTGGCCTCAATAAAGCAGTTATATGTGTTGTGATAAATACGAATGCCCTTAGTTCTGCAATGGGCTATGACCAGTGTCATCCATTTCTGAAACACCCCAGGTGAAGTAGTTAAACCAATGGGCAAAGATGTAAACTGGTAGCAACACCTTACTTTGAATCTGAAAAACTACCTGTGATTACTGCGGGAATACATAGGCAAGTAACCTTTAGTTCTATAGTAACCATCACACACAGACTGAACATTCTGAACTCTAGAACCTTCAGGAATTTGACCAAGCTAGACAGACTGACAACAGATATCCAAAATCAATCCTTGCTTAATCTGAAAAGTCAATAACCAGAGGTTCACACCACTTTGTTTTTCTTAAAACAGTACTTAACACAACACTTTCACTCTGGTTTTCCCTTTATTTCTGTTCTGGTTAGCTTCATTATTTTTCAGTTAGTTTTAGGGCAGTTTCAAAATCTTTTGATTTCTGTTTTTATTCTACATTTTTGTTAGTTTGCATTTCTTATTTATAATGGAGCAAAAGCCACCATCAGTCTCCCCAATGGAGACTAAAATAGTGCTCTTCCACTCGTAAAAGCCACAGATTTAACCCCTTATTGATAATTAACTTCCTCATCTCTTTGCATCCACATAGTCTAGGTTTCTCACCGCCCAACTTTAAGAAAACCATTGAGTCCCCTAACTTACAATAATTTTTAGTTAATGGTCCTTTGGCCATTGTTTTGCATTTGGTTATGATGGTTTGTAGTAGCTCAAGAGTGTAGCTTTTGTTTTTTGTAGAATGCTTATATAGAGTGCACTCACTCACATCTAATAAAACTAGTCCCCGGACATCTGAGTATGCAGTAAAAAAGGGGTGTTCCCTTAGCCATCAGAGTAGGTTTTCCTGAATGGAATGTAAGCAGCAGGGAGGGAAGCACTGAGCACGTAAGGGGAGGGAGAACTGTATTGTCAGGCGCAAAAAAGTTCACTTGCTTTCTTAAAGATGTAAATGACTTGACTGGCTTGTATATTGCAATGCCATTTGGCTGTAACTGTGATATACAAGCCAGTCAAAAGTCAAATACCGGAGCAACGGCTTAATCGATTGCAAATGCGGAGCATTCTGCACAATCCAGAGCACTTGGCTGCTCAGTATAAATAACTTATAAAAATAAGCAAAAAACAGGATACTTAATGTTATATATTACAGATCCAAGTTTGCTCAGTGCCCTTCCTCCAATTAGCTCAGTGTGAAATGGCAGAAACACTCACAAGTTAACTTCTTAGGTAACAGGAAGTTGAAACCTGAAAAACTTTAAAAAAAAGCTCGAAAGAACCAATGAGGTGCTTACTCCAAGCCATAGTCCAGGTAACCCCAATCAGCCAATGACCATAAACAATCCCCTCTCACTGAAATGCAGTATGGCTTTGGCTAAACTAAGATGGCCTTGAGCATGTGCTCAGACACACAGCCTCCAAAACAACTAGGCCCAAAACACAAGCCTGAATATGGACAATGCTACAAATACCTACACTACTTAGGTAGAAAAAAACTGCAGAAATGTCTAATACAGCAGAAAAGCAGCAGTGAGCCTTTAAATGAAAATTTTGAACAGATAAAGGAGTAAGTAGACTCTAGTGAAAGCTACAAATAAATTAATTAATAAATAAACTGCAAACAAGTTATATGCTACACTCCTTGGCAGGAAATCAGAACAAAAAACCCAAACAGATGCTTAATAAATGTAGACAATATGCAGTTAATGCCTCACACACAGTGAAACTAGATAGAAAAGTATGCAGCAGACAATAAAAGTGCTATAAATAACTCATAAAAATAAGACATTTTCTTCAGTGCCAAGAAATGTGTAGTTCCCTTTGGTACCGTATACCTTATAGATAGCACTCATCTTAAATTTGATTTAGAGACTTGGGTATCCATGTTGATACAAAAAAAAACTCCATTGGCTACTGCATCTTTGCTGGGGTCAGAATATCCTCCCATTTTGTACAACTTATCCTTCCTGGTATCTCCTCAAATTCCATAGAAGTTATAGTCCACTTTATTGCTCCCCCATTCAGCCCATTATTGAATAATGGTGCCCCCTTTGACATGTACCTCTTAAAATGCATAATCCGGTTTATATGACCTCAATATTTCCTCAAGAAAAGGACCTCAGGTCTAAGAAGCTGAGGTTCTCTGATAGACTAAAAGTCCTAACTCTGTTCAATCTTCTATGTCCTCCTGAGGGGTAATCTCTGCTTAACTGTTCATGCTATGAACATCTCCCACACGCTTTGAAATACTTCACCTAAATTGAGACAGTGGTAAAGCAAACACCTTCTTTATATAACTAAGCCCATACTGTCATATTACAATAAAACCTGATGTGACAGTTACCCCACTCACCATTTTCCATTTTTTGAAAAAGATCCCCCTTACAAATAGAATACTTCTATGGCAACCTTTAAAACCAGACTAGAAGAGTAAATGCATGATTTCAAATGTTCACTTGTTATACTTAGAGAAACTCATCTTAGTGATGGATGACAGTAATCTCTATCCACTACTGGGTGATATGGCTGAGCTATTATAGGCTCATAGCTGTTTACTAAAACAACAACCACAAGGGCCTTTTTAAGCCTAGCCATGCACCCCAAATCTCTGACAATTTCTGGTACCTTTGATAAGTGTAAGTAGGAGCTTGGAGATGAAATATTTATAAGCAGGGGCCTGGGAGATAAATGGTTTACAGGTTTCCTGTGTCCATTAGAGACATAGGTGCCAAACAAGGGATGAATTTCCTGTTCCCCATCCAATTGTCCAAGTTACACTTGAAATGGGTTAGGGAGGAACTCTGCTTCACATGGATGGGGAACCTGTTCTAAAGATGGGGTGTTCTCTGGGATACATACCTGTCTCTCCAGCAGGTCCTATTTATATCACAGGCAAGGTTTAAGTCTTTAGAATGGGTAATTTTGATGCTATTTGCTTTGTGGATATGCAGGTGGCCCTTCAGAGTGGGGTCTGACAATGCCCTGTATGCCGGGCATAGATCTCCCCTCAGAAGCCTCTAGGAGACAGAATACAGGGATAGGGCCTTGAGGCAGTCTACATAGGACATTTTACTTACTTCCTGTTGTTCTTTTAGTGCGGAACCTCTGTGGACATTCCAGTTGTTGGATATGCCTAGATAGGTACATACCAAATGAGGCATTGTACTCAGTGATAGGTCTGATGAATGCGGAATGGTTTTCTTGGCTGTCAGTTAAGGAAGAACTCATGATTGTATCAACTTGTAAGAAAAATTAAATTTAAAAGTACTATTAATGAACATACAAACTCTACTCAATAAAACTAATATCTCACAAAAAACAATATAAGCCAAAGTTACCTGCAGACACATTCTGTATATTAAAATGTATAAATGCAATAGTATAATACATAAAAATACAATTTTAACATTTTTAACAAGAAGGCGTACAAATACTTTCTTAATCCTAGGGATTAAGAAAGAACCCCATGGCAGTCAGCAAGTACTATGTCCAAAATGGACTGTTTTCATGATGCAGGAAAACTGCGATTCAAAGACATTTTAGCTGCAATAAGGAAAGACCTAATTCTCTGCTCTTTGCATATCTCTAAATTGCCCTTAACTACCACAATTGCAAATCATCACTTTCCTGTTGTGGTCAATGCTGGTGTCCCATGCATTACACTGCCACAGATGTCCCCTGTCATTCATTGTCCCACACATGTGAACACATTCAAACACACACACACATATATACACTCACAGACACACACACACAAACATACAATCATAACACTCATGACCTACCTCTTACCTGTCTCTGACTTGGCATAACATCCCTAAAATACATTATCATATCCTTAGGGAACTCATCAATGCCAGGGAACTACCACATTGAAAATACACCCTTAAGAGTTGACCTAGTTGTTTGGGATATGAGAACTTATGTGGACAGTGACCTAACTTTCAATGAAATGTGTTCACTTTTGCAAGAAAGTCCTTCTGTATTGTGCATCATGTAAAGAAAGAACTTGCATCTAGATCTAGAGATGACATTGTCCCCCTTTACTTAACCCTCATCAGGCCGATCATTAAATATGGTTTCCACCTTGGCATATATTTGTAGAGACACATTCAACAAATGGAACGGGCACATGATGCCTTACGAAAAGAATACAAGGCCTAAGCAATATGTCCTATATGCACTGATTGAAAAAAACTGTGACTTTACTAAATAGCCCACAAATTGCTAAGAGATGTCCTGTGTCTGGCATACAAGATATCCTCTGACCCAGTACTGATGGACCTACTGCAGATCAACAAGTCAAACAGCATCAGAAATACTCAGTCCAGGAATATAAACAACATCAGCAGAATGGTTTGGAGGGAGAAGTGGATATATATCTTGCAGAGGATACCACTGCCCTGGAACAGACGCCCCATCCATGTAAAACAAAGCACATCGTTCTCCATATTCATTCACAACTTGTATCTATGGATGTGTAATAGAAAACATACCCCAAGTTCTACTAATGGAGAGAGGCATCTCATGAATGCTTTATCCCATGCATGGGCCCCCTCAAATTATCTAATTGTTTTAATATATAATTATCGATCATGGGATGGCTAAGGCCAATCTATCACCAAACAGGATAGGTTAATTCAAATACCAAAAGAGAAAATGGCTAGGCTTAAATGTCTCACAAGTTCAGCTAACCTAGTACTTATCTAAGAACCTATGAACCTGTGTCTCTCTTTTTATTTTTGCACTGCTATCACGTATAATTGAAACTTAAAGTCAGTCACATAATGTCAGATATTCGAGTTTCATACTACTTATTAGTCATAACATGCATTGTGATGGCAGACCTGTTGTTTTGCTAACATTTCGAGTAAGTTCCTATAATAATTTAAATATTCTCCCTGATGTCATGTAGTGCTTCTCCCAGCTTTGTAGCAAAGCATCCCTCACATGGACACAGCTCCATCACTGTCAACTATCTCTGATTTTACTGGGTGCTCCTGCTATTACCTCTTATGAGTGTCCTGTCCATCATAGCTCAGAGACTGTTACAGCCATTGAATAATGCCAGGCATTGAAGTTTCACACTTCTTATTTTGTGAAAAAAAACTCTACCACTCTAGCAGATCAGTTAGCATAGTGGGTTAAGGCATCTGGTTTCTGTATCAAGGAGCAAGGTTTGAAACTTAACTGTCTTAACCTTATATCTTGACAAAAGTCATCCTTACAAATAGTTCTAGCTATGTTCAAAGCTTAGGTTTTGTTGTCAAGATGCAACAAATTTGTATGTTCTTATGTACAGTACACTACATTTTGTTTACTTTATACTTTATTGATTATTGCAATGTGTGCATGAAAATTTACTGTTACTCATAAAGCTTTTCTCCCTGGGCCTCTGCTGAAAAAGGACCTGTGTCCAGTTGGACTTTCCCAGTAAACAAATGTTAAATAAATAAATAAATAAAATAATGTTTTCTTAAATAAATAAAATAATGGTTCCTTTTAAGTTTTTTTCAAAGATGTATGTAATGTTTTACCCATGGTGTCTAGTGGTGGCACAACAGACTAACGTTGTGAGTGTTGCACATACAGTGCTTGAATCTTTTTAAGTGTCTTGAGGGCATGCTGTACAGAGTATCCATGGTGTCTAGTACTTGCCTTACATTTCTTGTGCTGAAAAACTTTGTTCTATACTTTCTAAGTGCATTTAAGACACATTATATACAGCATTCCTGGAGTCTAATGTTTTCTCCACTCCATGTTTTTTCATTATTCTGAGTACAGTTAAAGCATGTTATACAGAATATTGCTAGTGTCTAATGTTCCTCCACCTGCATATCTTTTGTGCTGCAAAATTCTGCTGTAATAATTTTTAAGTGATTTTAAGGCACAATATAAAAATGTATCCTTGGTGTCTTGTCTCCCACCCAAATGTTGCAGGATTTGCTTGTTAGTCTAGGAGATTTTGGAGTTATGACAGCCCCATCTGACACACACACACACACACACACACACACACACACACACACACACACACACACACACACACACACACACACACACACACACACAAACACAGCCCCCCCACCTGAACATACTGACAGACAGACACACACACACACACACACACACACACACACACACACACACTACATCTCCCCTAACTAATCCTCCTACTGCAACCTCCCAGGTAGACACACACATACATACACAGGCCCCCAACCTGATCATATCCACTGACACACAAACACACATACACACATACACACATGCAATCATACCAGCAACACTATGTGTGTGATAAACTCCCCAGCACATTACCTCTAACATGATCAGGTGAACATGATCTTCTGGCTGTACTCATTAAAATGGGCAGCCATGTTAACTTGTGCACATGAGCGATTCTCTGGATCACTGGCCTCCTTAAATGTCTTACTAATGGCATTTCTGGGGGTTGAGGGAGCACATGGTTAATTAGCATAGGCCAGTCTCCTGTAATGCTTCATTAGCATTTGTGGTAGACCACAGAGATAGACAGTTATGGAGCTGCAAACCACAAAGTTGTACAGCATTGTGGTAGGGCTGTCTCTGAATTAGAAATGATTACTACAGGGAGTATACCAGCCTTACACCTCAAGCTAACCTTTCTGAATACAGCCCAATATGTAGAGAAAATCAGATATAATAACAGTTAGAATGGTTCAAAAATTTAAAGAAACAGAATCAAAAACAGGAAAGGAGTGGCCCACATTAATCGAAGATGCACTGAAACCTGAAAAACAAGTAGAAATAAAAAATAAAAAAATTCAACAGTAAGAGGAAGAAATGCGCAGTTTTTATTGTTAGACTTTTGGGGGCCCCAGCATATGTCAAGTTGGGGGCTCCCTGGGCACTTTCCATCTAAGTATCACCCTGTCACTGTCATGCCTCCTAAACAACCTTTTAGTTCATGCTGCAAAAATGTAGGAGTAGTTCACTCAGAATGACCTGCAGCTACAATGTTCTTATATTACACTATGTTGGCCCATCTCACAAAGGGACAGTCACAGTTGCTGGCACTTAGTTGCAACAATGATACATTACAACAACTCTATGTACAGGGTGGAATTAGGTGAAATGGTGCTCTAGGCACTGCCTACTATTTCAGCCCCCCCAACACACACACACACACACACACACACACACACACACACACACACACACTTCAGTGCACCCCATACCATGCACATTAGTTTTTTTTATTTTTCTCATATTTTGCCTTACACTTCAGCTTTTTCAAAAAGCCATAACTTTCTATATGCTGTGATGCGCATTTTAAAGGGTTTTTTTTACACAACCCTTTCATCCAATGATGGTTTAAACAGGCATTATTGTTAAGGAAAGAAAGTCAGAGCTGCTGTTCTGCTTTAGTTTTCCTTGCTTCCTTTCAACACACCTTTCCTGAACAAGACAGAGTAGTAATAGCCATTTATGAAATAACTCAATTAAGTTGATGCCTCAGAAGCTATAGGGGTTACAGATGCTCTGGGATGCATTTCAGATCATTTCCCAACCTTTTAATCCAATGGTGGCCTAAACAAAAATTACAAGAAAGAAAAGAATTTCAGTCTTTTTTTTCTTTCAAGGAAGACCTAAGTTATACACAAGGCTTAATGTTCAAAGCTGTCAAAATAGTAGCTCACAATAAACTAACAAGAAAATTGTTGTAAGGATACACAGGTCCTATCTGGGAATACTGCTTGCCTCCCTCCCTGACCCCCCAAAAAAGGCAGTCTCTGCCTATGTATCACTCTGGTGTTACACTGGGATGAAAACAGGTTCAGACTGCCAGTCATGTATTTCAAGTGACTGCTGATATACATATACATAGCATGGCTCTTCACTCCTTATCCCTAACCCTCAAAGGTAGCCACTTGTATATGTGCCTGATGTATGATTGTGAGGAAAGTGAGGAAAATGATGATTCCAGTAACGTATTCTACTTTGTTGCTTCTAGGCACTACACTGCCCCAACACAAGCTATAGTAAACTTCTTTGTACACTTCTGAAGTCTGTGAGAAAAGTAAAGGAAACAATGACCCACTGTTCCCAGCCCCAAAACAAGCTATAATGACCTCCTGTGCATACCTCTAAGGTTTGACTGTGATGAAAATAAAGAAGTAATAATCACCCCCCCCACACATAATCTATAGCAACTTCCAGTGCACAGGGCTGGTTTTAGAATGGGTGCAGCTGAGAGCAGTGGCCATTATCAGCTTTATCATAACAGGGTCATATCACAGTCCTTGTCACATTAAATACTATAATCAGAAAATGAATACATCTTCCTCCTCATTTCTACCCAACCAGCAACAGGTTTTGTGGGGCCCCCACAGAGTAAAGGTTGGGGGTGTGGGCCTCGCTATATCCATTTATATCGTCTGGGCAGTGGTGGCCATCAGACTCATAGAAGATATAAGTATTTATTATTTTATTTTATTTGACATTTGTTAACTGGGTTGTTCCAACTGAGCCATGAGCCCATTTATTTATTTATTTTACATTTGTTAACCGGGGGTGTCTGACTGAGCCGAAAAGGCCCTTTTTCAGCAGAGACCTGGGGAGAAAAGCTCCACAAAGAAAAAATACAGATACATTTAGTTAGACATGATCAATATACACACAAATTACAACAGACATGTTTTTACAGTGGTATGCAGCACATCAACAGTTACAGTGGTGAGAACAAAGAAGAAAATATTAATTTAAAAATAAAGGTAATTAATAGATTTGTGGTGTACAGCTGAAATTTGGAACATAGGTAGAATACATACATAGTACACAGGTATAGTACATACATTGTAGATTAGCCAGTGTTTGTGAGTAAGAGTGAAAACTATTATCAAGTACTCTAGGTTTATGTGTACCTTATCCACTTTCACTAGCCTGGGGTGCAATCATGGCACTGCCAACTTTGCTTGAGATGTTGCCTAATGAGGTTTTTAAAGAAGGCTTTGGATGAAGTGTTTTGTATGCTAGTGGGAAGAGAGTTCCATTTTTTAGCCACTACTATATCGTGTGCCTCCAAAGCTATTGTAGCTGTTGGTGACTTCTAGTAGTAGTTTGCTTGATGATCTAAGAGGCCTTTTGGCTGAGTGATGTTGTACTAGGTTTTTGAGGGCAGGACACTTATTGGGAAGGTTTTTTCAATGGAGACGTGAGGAGAAAAGCTCCAGGCAATATACAGACATGCAAAAGACATGCAGTAACATAGTGGTCAAAGTGTCTGAATATTCTGTGATATATTTTATGCCTTACTTTTGAAATGTAATAGTACATTTTTCTCCTAATTTTTCCACAACCAGCATTAGCTTTTTGGTGCAACCACACAGTCAATGATGATTAAGGAGACCCCTGCAATCACAGGTATTGCATATACCTAAACCTGGCTATGTTGTTAGTTTTAGGAGACAGAATGTCTGCCAGCAGGGCTTAACTAAGTCAGGGGCGTGGTGTGAGTGGTAAAATATTAAATGGCATTGTGAGGCCTGTTATTTGATACTTGAGCTATATTTGAATTTTAAAGGAGATAGAAATGAAAGTTATTATCCACCTGGTTTATACAAAATTGCTGTACTAGCTTTTGTTGGTTTGATAGACATGTTAGAAATATCAAGATAAGATAACTTGCTGTGTTTCAGGGCCATTCGGGAACAGGGGCCACCAGTGACCGCAGGGTTCGCGGGTGCCTAAAGCCAGCTATGCATGCAGTAACCCTCACAGAAAATATGTAATGTAAAACTAAGCAGTAATTTTAAAGCATACTTAAAACATGGGAGTGACTATTGCAGCAACAGATTAAATGAGCAGTGGAGCATTGACTGGGGTTCAGTGAGTGTAAAAATGAAGAGGTAACTATATATTCACAGTGACTAAAAGATATGGTGAAAAAAAAAATCTGAAAAGAAAACCCTCAAGCAATTGTGAGGTTTCTTCAGTAAACACAGTTGTTACTGTTAAGCTGACTGATGTAGGCTGATGTTAGCACAGAGGATTAAGGCTCTGAACTGTTGCAAGCTGCTTCTGGTAGTACAGGCTGCATACTTCAATTCCTTCTATCACCATATGTCTACTGAGTGAGTCACAAACCAGAAGTGCTGTTGATTCTCTCCCAAAACGTGACATTTGTGTCCAGTGGGATTACCTGGTCAACAAATGCAATTGAGCTGTAGGTAAGGCAAGCAACAATGAGGTTCTACTTAAAGGATCCACAGATCATGAAGTACAAGCCATAACTGAGTTGCTTAAAATGGTGACTGAGAGGCCTGGTGAGCAGTCTTCCTGAAAGAAAACTGTCCAGTAACTGTGAACTGGGCACACTGGTAGTTAGTGCAGTGGACTAAAGCTTTGAGCTGTTAATGAGCTGCTTTCTGTTCCAAGGGTACTGGGCTTGAAGTTTTCCACCTTCATTTGCCTCTTGCATGACCTTGAGCAAGTCACTCACCTAAACAGCACTTTGGTGCTATTGGGAATTTGGGCTAGGATGATCAATGATCTCCTGGACCATATGCCTCATAACTACCTATAATGATGAAGTATGTAAGGTACCCTTGTTGTATAAACTATTTGTACTGAATGCAATGCTTAATGTAACATATTTCAGGTGTGCATGTGGTGTGTGTGTGTGTGTGTGTGTGTGTGTGTGTGTGTGTGTGTGTGTGTGTGTGTGTGTGTGTGTGTGTGTGTGTGTGTGTGTGTGTGGTATGTATGTACGTTTAGTAACAGAAAATATCACCACTGATACTGCTACCTATGTAAATTCTGTACAAGCTACGTGTACATTTTGGTGAGGTATATGAATCATTGCTTGATTAAAGCAGGAAGAAGCAGCTGGTTTAACTCAACCTATTGAAGAGAGTACCTTGTTTTCATATAAGTAACATAAGGTAATTCATATTAGCTGCAGTGTGATGGTATGTACTATGACATTTAAGGTATGCACATAATATTTTTCCTCCTGTTTATTGCAGTCAGAAAAAGTGTAGAGAATAATTACACCTCTGGTACAAGGAAGTCATTAAGCTTGCACTTATGTTTGCATAGTTTCATTTTGGAGCCAGAAAATCGGTACACGACACAAGGGGCTGCTGAACATTAATCCTTTGTTTCTGAGGAAGAATTATTTCCCTAGTCACTGTGTGTCCCTGTTGTTGTATTGAGGAATAAGTACAAAGGTGAACAGTCCTATTATTTTAAGAGATATTCACCAATACCAACCGTTCATAACAGACTCTGCTTTTAGATACTGTTGCCATAAGGAGATAAACATGACCATATGAAGGTTACTGAGCAACAGTTTGCTTCAAGGTTGGAGCAGATCAAACATCCTTGGAACTATGAATGGAGAATGGTTACAGGGTACATGGTAAAGGTGATCATGAGCAAAGCAATTTGTTCTCTCTGCTGCAGACACCAACAATCTGGAAGAGCATTCCAGAATGTGTAATTTGAGGGTTATAGGTTTACCAGAATAAGCAGAATATCCAAATATAGTAAAGTTTATATCTACTCAGTTTCAATAAATAGTCAGCCCTCACAAATGAGGAAAAGTAATAGTTCCTACTCAGTTCAAGTAGTATTTAATTATACTGTACACAAACAATGCATCTTATTGTTAAATCTTTGAAAACATTGCAGAGAAGCTGTTCTAAACATAACTGCACAGTTAGGTAAAAGTTATTGATCACTGGGGCTCCTTATAACCATTAACCTAGGTTATTCTGCAGCTCTATTCTCAAAGAGGAAGAAGTTTATGCCAATTAAATGTTTAACCAGGTCTGCTTCTTATAAAATTCAGCTGAGGTTTCTAGCAAATCTGAAACTGATAAACAATCATTTTTCCCATCTTTCTGATGTAGTGGTACTCCTGGTTGCTCAGTATTCTTCTGTAAATAAAGTTACTCCAGGTAGAGGTTAAAGATAAGTTCTGCAAAAAATACCTAATAATAAACTGGGTTCTTCTATAAAGACTCCAAATCCAAAAACAACTTTCATCAGGAATAGTTGTAGCTGTGTTATTTTTGGATTTATTGAAATGGGTACTTCTATAAAAGGTTTATCATAGAATCGTTATACTTAACTGAAATACATACCTCAAATATCTAGCACTACAATGAAAAAAGTAAATTATATTTATACTTATTAGAAATTAATCTTTAGAAGTATATGTGCTAATAGCAGCTAATAAGGTCCTAAAGATAATTAAACTTAGTAAACAAAACAATGAATATGAATTAAACTCAGTAAACATAACAATGGATATCAGAGGATATTGATTAATCTCAGGCTAAACATTGATTATTTTGGAGGCTTCCATTTACTGCTCTTATAATTTTATTTGATTTTAATAAAGCAAAAATTAATAACATGGTAAAGCCAATAAAATAAATAAATAAATAAATATTTTTGGTAAAAATAACAAAAAATCATGTGTTGAATGCTATACATGCATGAAAAATAACATGACATAGAAATGCTTATTATAGTCATAAGTTTTAAAATATGCAAACCTATAAAAATAGCAGCATTATGCAAATAACAAATGAAAATCAAACATTTTATTAAGTAATAATCACCCAAAAATCATCTTTTATATTTAAAATAGAGGTCTGATAGTTAAATAGTAGCTTCAGTGTTTAGGTCCATTTGCCTGTAATGTGATCTGATTTGGTTTGTGCTTTCTAAACTATGTATTCTTTATCCCCCCCCAGATGGTTCTACACAAAGTTTTCAAGCCATAAAAATGAAAACGCCATATGGCATCTGTGTTCATAAAGTGCATAACCAATGTATTCTATTATGCTTTGTCTGGCTGTCATAATGTTCATTCTTTATAATGGTCTTGCGGTTTTGTCTTTGTAAACTCTTGACTAATCCATATAGTTTAGAACACAACAAACATACTGCTGTTGCTACTGTAGCTGCAAAAACTTTAATGTTGAATATTTTCCAGTACTTGGTACATATGCTGTTTCACCTCAGGTAAGTACATAGAACGCATTTACTGCAACCTTATGTGCCCACATGAACATATGAGTCATTGAAAGATTTACTTGTCTGTACACCACAATACTTAGGTTCATAGGTTCATATGTGTATTCTGGGCTAATGATCACTAGAGGCTTTTTAAGCTTAACCATGCATCCCAAATCTCTGACAAGTTCTGGTACTTTTGATAAGTGTAAGCAGGGACCTGGGAGATGAACCATTTACAGCCTGCCTGCCTGTGTCCATTGAAAACATACGTACCAAACCAGGGATGAATTTCCTGTTCCCCATCCAATTGTCCAAGTAACACTTGAATTGGGTTAGGGAGGAACTCTGCTTCACATGGATGGGGAGCCTGTTTCAGAGACAGGGTAGTCTCCGGATACATACCTGTCTCTCCAGCAGGTCCTATTTATACCACAGACAAGGTTTTAAGTCTTTAGAACAGGTAATTCTGGTGCTGTTTGTTTTGTGGATATGCAGTAGGTCCATCAGGGTGAGGTCTGACAATGCTCTGCATGCCAGGCATAGATCTTGTATCAGCAGCCTGTAGGAGACAGAATTCTGAGACAGGGCATTGAGGCAGTCTGCACAGGATATGTTACTTATGCCCTGCATTCTTTTAGTGAGGAACCTCTGTGGACATTCCAATTGTTTGATATGCCTGGTAAGGTACATACCAAATGATAAGTTTCTTGAATGCTGAATACAGTAGAATAATGACTTCCTTGGACATAGATGCCATTTCTTTGTTTATAAGTTGCACAACATAGAATGATTTCATCAGTACTGCAGACACCTGATGGTCAAAGACTAGATTGCTGTCTATGTGTGTCCCCAAGTCCCTGAGTACTGGGTCAACTCTTATGGGTGTGTTGTCAATATGATAGTTACCAGGGTGTATAACTTCCCGAAGGATACTATTATGCATTTCTCGGCATTTAGTACATGACTCTGACACACGTTATTTGCTTGTATATTTTTTCTGGTCATTTTCTATGGCCTGAAACCATAAAGTAGCTGTATGTTTGTTAGGAGAAAAATTAAATTACCCACCTTCTACTGTAATGCTCTAACCTGTGTAATTACTTGACTCCTATAGCTGTTAAAGAAAAAAAAAGTGGACATTGTGACGATAGGAGGTACTGCCAGCTATGCCAGTAGAAGTAGGGCGGTGGATGTGTAACATGCAAACACAGCTAGCTGGAATTTTGTAAAGAATTTTATGTGATTTGTATATCAAACTGATTTGTACAGATGCTTGTGTTGAAAGCTGTATTTCTAAAGCTGTTTGTGTTAAAAAATGTATCAACAGTGTACCCTGCTGGGCAGCAAAGAAATGTACATGCATTATTGCAACTGTTTAAATATATATATTGTAACAGAGGGTACTGAAAGAGAAGAGGTTAATCTCAATCCACCTGACTTTGAGAAATAGTAAGAACATTAAATTATTGGACCTAGGTCATAAAGATGTTAGCTCATAGTTTTGAATGGAGCCACAGGCAAAAAGTCTGTACTAGGAAGCTTCCTGCATTGTCAAGGCTTTCTGTGTGTGCATTATTGACATCTATCTGATAAATCCTGACAGCTTCTAGCAATGGGGGATTGCATGGGAACCAGATGTCAGTTGACCAGATGTATTTGATGTCATTCTGTACAGAAATAATGTTTTAATACTAGATGAGGCTTAAGTCTCAGGAGCAGTCTGTTTCTTGGAACCTGATATAGAAGGATCTCTCACCTACTTCATCTTGCCTTGCTCTATTAAGTGAATCAGGGAATAGTAACTCTTTAGATTAGTCAGGAAAATATGGTGAGATTAGTTAAGTACTGTTTTCCTGTATCTGTGTGAATCTATTCATCTGTGTTATTTTAATACTTATTGTGGTTGAAAGTCTGATGTTTACTGTAAATAAATATTTAGTATTCTTATGTTCCTTTATTATTTATTATTAAATATATTTAAACTTTTCATTATGACTTAGAAAATATTCAAGCTTTGAGAGCATTTGTATATATTTATTTGGTAATAACTGTGGCTGCTACTGCAAGCCTTGGTGTTGTTCAAACTACCATTTGTATTAGTATTAATTGTCCATAGTATAATTGGATACCCTTGTAAGAGCCTTAAATTAGCTGGCAAGGGTTCTGGTAGCAGTAGAACTACCTTATAGTCTGGGTAGAAGGGGGCATAGCTGGTAAATCTGTGCCAGCCTTTCGCAGGTGTGTGTGTGTGTGTGTGTGTGTGTGTGTGTGTGTGTGTGTGTATGTGTGTGTGTGTGTGTGTGTGTGTGTGTGTGTGTGTGTGTGTGTGTGTGTCTGTCTGTACAAATCAAATCTCAAAGAGTGTGTGTGTCAGCTGCTTGGAGCAGGGACACAAAGCACTGGTTTCACAGAGTGGGTATGGGAGGACTTGACTTCCAACCCCAGCTAAGGACTTGACTCCACAGCTGTGCCAGTGGAGAGGCTCATCTGGGCTCCCTGAATTACCTGCTTAGCCTATGTTTTGGTGTACAGTGTTAATGTACGTTGGGATTTTGAATGTATTCTGCATGATTGTGCTGATACTGTTTACTGGGCTTCTGCTTCAGCTACTGTCTTGAGAAAATTTGTCTGGTTGTGTAACCAAACTTTTCAGATGCATTAAAGTCAGAAATTTTTAATTCTCCTCTAGATGCAAAAATTTATTTGAGTCTGCTGCTACACAGGCCATCAGGCAATGGGATGAGGGGAGTAAATTGATGCATGGAGTCTCCAGGATATTTCAGGTTCCCAGAATCTTCCCTTGTTAATCCTTTACCTCCTTCAGATAACAAAACAGGCAAAGACAGCTGCTTAATAACAGGCAAACTCCAAAAAAAAATGAAATGGCAGGAGGAAAACTCCCAAAGCCAAGAAACAAGGCACCTTTCCAAAAAAGAGCCAAGCTCTAGTAAATGAATAACTGTGCCAGGAACCTGGTTACCTTCTCTCCCACATCTGCCCCTAGATTTCTTCCTGTTTTACAAAAACTGACCCTCTGTACCTCAGCATGGTGTCAGATAGTATCAGACAAATGGGTTTTGAAGGTGATACTGGAGAATTACAACTGCAAATGAATAGATTCCCCCTACTTTTCAGGAGGAATACCCACATCCCCCCTATTAAACAGAATTGTTTCCCACGGTTCTCCATTTCATATTGCAATCAGGAGTCACAGAACAAGTTCCTGCAGAACACATAGGAAAGGGCTTTATTCCAGAATGCTTCTAGTCTCAAAAAAGGAGAACTCATGGAGACCAGTTTTGCAGCTTTCCTTTTTCAATCTGTTTGTAAAAGTTCCACATTTCAAGATGTTAACTCCTCGAAATGTTTTAGCACTTCTTCCAGACCTTTGTATTATGGTAACTTTAGCCTTCAAAGATGCTTACCATCACATTACTATTGCCACTAGTTCAAGATAGACCTAAGATTTCTGTATCTGAGTCACATTAGCAATTCTCTGCATTACCCTAGTAGGGCTGTCTACTGCACAAAGAGTGTTTACAACATGTCTAGCCCCAGTGGTGGTCCAATGCTGATTGCAAAGTATCAGTATTTTCCTTATATATACAACTTGCTTATGTTTACAGAGTTTTTGCCAGATGCCAGGAGTCTGAAACAAAGTTTACTTTTCTCCTCACTCATCTGATGTCAGATAAACTTGCAAAAATGTTCCCTGACTCTGTCACATAGAATTGTATTTCTATGGTGCTTATAGACACTCACATGATTCCCTCAGCTTTCATTTGCTTACTGCATGACTTTGTGAAAGTCACTTAACCAGACAGTGCTATAGGGCAATTAAGAAACTAGGCTAGGCTTCTCAGTAGTCTCATGGGCATTTTGTGGGAGGTTGGTATAATGGGTAAGGTGTTAACCTTACAGACACAAGGTACAGGGTTTGATTCTCACATGGGATAATTGGCTAGGCTTAAAATGACCCACAAGGGCAGTTAGCCTAGAACTAATCTATGAACCTATGAAGCTCAATACAGGGGTATTCCGGGTATAGATCTCGATGTGGGGAACACCTCAGATCTATTCTCCTCCTTTCAAAACAGACAACAATACACATTTTATTCCAGAAGTTCTTCCAACCATGCCTGGGGGAAAGATATTCTCTCATTCCCCTGGTCAGGGATGTTCTCATTTGCTTTTCCTGCCTTTTCAATGATTTCCAAGGTACTTCTGAAGATCCAGAAAGATTTACCAAAATGATTGTGTTGACTCCCTTTTAGCCAAGGCAAAACTAGTTCTCCCTTTTTTATGGAATTGGCCAAAGGCAATTCTGCAAGTTTCCTCACATATTGGATCTACTCACACAGGACAAGGGAATTAAATATACCCCAACATCAAGCAACTTTAACTGACTGCCTGGATGACTACATTTTGATACCTTTTAAGCACCTTTTTCATGAGGATGTGCAGCCTTTATAAAAGGAGGCAAGAAAGCCATCATGGAATCTCAATTTTCTGCTGGAAGAAATAACATTGTTACCATTTGAACATGATTCTTTGGCTAATTTGGTTCATTACTTGGAAAACTTTCTTAATTATTTCTCTAACATCTGCAAAAAGAGTTTCTGGGTTACAAGCTCTTATAGTGGTGAAGCTCTATATGGTTTTCCATAGAGAGAGGGTCACTCTGTGGACAATTCCTTCATTCATGTCTAAGATAGTCTTGGAGTTCACCTTGAATCAAGCCATCAATCACACAGTCTTCTATCCTGTTCCTAAGTATAAGGGAGAAAAAAAATATTTATATCTTGAATGTCTATAGACAACTCAAGCACTATCTTACAAAACCAAGTCTTTGAAGAAAGCTGACCAGCTATATATTTCCTATCCTGGGACTGAAAAGGTCAGCCCATATCTAACTAGACTATTTCAAGATGATTATCCTTGTATGTTATGTTTTGTTACTCACACCATGGCAAAACTACTGTTGACAGGGTTAAGGCCTATTTCACAAGGGCCTTATCTTCTTTGATGGTATAATGGAAACGTGTGAACTTTCAAGCATTTTAGAGGCCGCAATTTGGTCCATTTATAATGCACTACAAACTAGATTCATTACTGAGGTCCACAGCAGGCTTTGCAAGAACCATCCTCAATGGCTTCCTTGCCCCCTTATCCTTCCACCTATCAGGTAGGATACACTATGGTATTCTACCATAGGCTATTGCAGCAGTGATAATGATGAATATAATACAGTTGTGTAAGTTGCACTTACCCATAACAGTAGATACTCAAATTCTTCACTGCTGCTGTAGACATACCCACCCACCATCGCCTTTACTCTACATAGAGTGGGTTATGACTTTTGTTATTCCATTTGGGTAATTGTTTTTGTTGGTGTTGTTGTTTTTTGGTTCAGTATGAATTTCTTTTTTTTTTAACTCAGAGTTGAGCAAGTCCTAAGATTTTAAGTCGCTCTGGCTGCTTTTATAGTTCACTCTTAATGGGGTTAGCTGATAGGCAGCCAGTGTGATTTTGTGTAAGAAGATTATGGTTGTGGGAAGCTGGCTGGGTGCCACATCCTTATTAGAGGCAATCCATAAGTTACTACAGCAGTGAAGAATTTGAGCATATACTGTTATTTGCAACTGAAACTTACACAATTGTACGTTATGCTACAGAATGACATTGTGATGATTGGCCATTCAACAGCTGTTCAGTGTAATTATGATACACTTAGATAATCTGCTGAAACAGACAATTAATGTCCTAAATGAAACACTAGTAACAAATGAAGCCTTGTTTAGAAATTAACAAATGAAACCTTTAAGGAGAAAAAGACTGATGTTCACAAAAGCCTAGAAAATGTCAGTTATTGAAACAATATATATTTAAATGTTAAAAGAAGAGTCACACTGCTACAGGTTATATAATTAATAATGCTGTTATTAATAAAAGCATAACTGAGGCCTGAGTAGCATCCTGCCATCGTCCAGAATGATACCAGATACAAGGACAAAATGATTGACTTCAACAATTGGCTAAGCTTCTGGTGTCATTATAAGGGGATCCAGTACCTTTTTCTTATCATATAATTTTTATTACAATTTCCAACAAACAATACAGATACAGATAAAAGAAGAAAAAAACTGGCATTCACATACATTAGTTGCATGCTGTCAAATACAGTCAATAATAAACTTCAAGAAATATGTCTTACATTTGCTAGAAGAATAATTACAGTTGAACATGAGATCATAAAAGGAAGTATTTGAAATTTCACATACTAAATTGTCTCATAAAGAATATGTACCCATATGTCTTAGCCTATTTTAATTAACTATATACATTATATACACTTGGTTGTCACTTCTAAAAGATGATCTACATAGATATACTAGGTATTAATACTACCAGTAGGATTAGAAGGTATGGTCGTACATGGTTATTATAACCCTTAGGGAATTGATTAGTAATTTACAATCCTAGTCTGGTGAAGTTAAAGCAGTTGGTATAGCGTACTTAGTAGGAGACTATTCAAATGAGAAAGAGAGAGAAGAAAAAAGATGTAGATAGATGAGGGCCTAGTTAAGAGATTCTACAAGGTTACCCCAATATTTCTGGAAGTACTTTATTTTCTTTTTACTTATTGCACTTAATTTGCTCGCCAGAACATATTTGGTAGCAATGGTTTTAAACTCTTTCCAGGATGTTTTTGTTCTATCTAGCCAGTTGAGTGCAATATAGGTTTTGAGTAACGCACATAGTGTTACAATAATATGTTTGGACTCATAATTGCAGGAACTGGGAAAGATGTTTATATTTGCCATTTCCCATGAAAGGGTGGATTTCATGTATCCCATTTTCTCAAGTTGTGCTCTCAAAGAACACCACAGTTTGTAAATGTTTTTGCAGGACCAAAATATATGTAAAGTATTGGCTGTTGAATTAGGACAAGTGGAGCAAAGAGGTGAGATGTTTGGATTAATTTTACTCAGAAATAGAGGTGTATGATAAGCACTGTTGTTTATCATAAACTGAGTATAAATTATTTTTTTTGAAGGAGATTAGTTTTACCCCGGGATTCATGAAGCTCGGCGCAAGGCCGGCGTAAGGGCTGCGCTGGCGGTGCAGTGAATAGCCGGCGTAGTAGCGCCATATGCATATTAATGAGAGTGCACCGCAACCACAGACACGTGCGTAGTGTACGTGAGCGAGCCCAAGTAGGATGCGTCCGGAGGCGTGGCTAAGCCGGCATGCGGTGAGCAACCTAATGTGCTGACTGCCACGGTCCGCCCATAATAGTAATGGCAGCAGCCAGGGCCCGTGCAGAATGAAACGCACGTAGAGTATGCAACATAGTACCGTCCCAACTAAATGGAGAAGCAAATACAACCCACGAAGGCTTAAGTGTACCCGTCCAAGGAGCAAAGGATACGCATGAGACCGCGTTTGTTCCGCAATGCACCGTCAGTGGTTATACTCAGAGAAGGTGTACAGCAGCATGTCAGCGCGCCGCACCGACATAGGAGTAGCGACTAAGGTCACCACCTGTCCCACTTTGAGGGCAGTCCTCTATGGGCAGTTGTGTCCCGAAAAATATTAAAATGGCAAATGTGCTAAGATTGTAGGACATAATGATATCCCGTATTTAATGTAATGGTAGCATGAATTGGTTATTTCTGTAACTGAAATACCTAAATGACACAAGAAACAGAATAAGCAACCAAACTGCCACAACAATAAGCTTTTATTTAGGCAAACAAGTGAAGTTCTATGCTATATAGTGACCGTGTGTATGTGTCGGCCTGTAAACTCAGATGTGAGTCCCGGAAATATCCCACCTTGGCAACTGGAAAAGGTGGCAACCCCAGTAGCGACATGGGCATGGTCACCAGGGTTACCAGCTGTCCCAATGTGCCGTGGACAGTCCCTCATTGGACAGTTGTGTCCCTGCAAAACTCGAAACAATGGAAAATGACCTGAGATTCCCTGCCAAAAATATTCCCGCAATATACATGTAATAGTAGCATAAAACATATCATTTGTATATGAAACACATACATGGCATAAGAAACTGACTAAGGAACCCAAATGCTAACAGAATAAGCGTATATTATGGCAAACAAGTAAAGTCCTGTCAACTCCACTCACTGTGGGTATGTGTTGTCCTGCAAAATCCGATGTTCCCACAAAACATGTCCCACTATGGTCATTGGAAAAGGTGCCAACCATAATGGTCACAAGCAGTAGTGACAGTACATAGCCGGGTAGCTGTGTTGACATAACAACAGGAAGGAACCAAGATACCTTAAACACAGGCAAACATGTGCATAGCAGCATATCCCACACCCAGCAACGTCTCTGTCGCATACACTGGATGGCGTATGTTGAAGTGTAATATCCAGAAGCAGAACCCATGCATTCAGATGTAATACACAATAGCCGCATTGTAGCATGTAAGTCCCACCCATGTACACCTGTGCACCCAAACCTGCTAGCATCCGTGTGCAGCTATACACCTACACACAATGTGCATACCTGAAATGTGGTAAGATGTTTGTGTTAGGCAGTGCCACGCGGCCAATCGTACCCACATGTCACCAACCCACCTCAGGTACAGATATGGAAATGGCTGCATGTGAATGTGTCTGCAGAATGTGAACATCCCGCATGTGGTATGTACCCGTCCACACCATATAGGTTTGCAGACGACACGGTGCACATAACTGTACACATGTGGACAAGTCGGGTTGTTGAACCACCGCATCGATGATTAGCTATGCAGAGAAGTCGAACACATATAGCGGAACACGTGCCTACCAAACAGGACGTCCTAACAGGGTGCTAAAGGCAAAGAAGGGAAGGTGGGACATCACATGTGGAGAGTAAGCGTTGCGGACGGCCAAATACACACGGTCAAGGTAAAGGACGGAACAACATGCATATGGCCGGATGGATGTTGTTTGAGAAATATATATAGAAACACATATGAAGTGCCAGTTTAGACTCGAAATACTATATAATGCATTGAATTGTACCGTACAATATGGCAGTAGAACTGATCATGCATGTAATTGGTGAAGCTAAGCTGTAGTGTGATGGAATTCTGACCCTGGCAGTAACCAGTGCAGCAGGTGTATGTCATTCAGCATTAGTCATCTGCTCAGTTAGAGAATAATAAATGTATGTACAGGTATATCTGTCATCCTTCCACTGAGGAGGATAGGCTTGTGAGCTCTACCTAACACAGAGTACAGCTGCTCACCAGAGAGACAAAGGAACCTAGTAGGAAATGGAGTGACGACCAGATCTGAACAGTGTTGGAACCGTGACAGAGCAGAATTTGCAGTACATTCTAATTGACTATGTGGCTCGCAAGGCTGTGCTATCCTCATGGGAAAACATTTCATAAGCATTACCTTAGCACTGTTGTAGGAATACAATCTTGTGGACTATAGTGATGTAAATGCCCTGTGACTGACCACATCATTAATGTGTGCATAAGATGATAGTATACACAATGCTCATACAGCTGTAACATGTATAGAGTAAAACAAAAGTCTAAACCTGTACTGCATAGTTCTTTGCCTCCTGCTGCACAGTAGTACAACGTTATTAATCTCAGCTTCCTGTGTTATTGACTGTCAGTTTGAAAATACGAATGAGTGTTACAGTTTGATTTAAACAACGTAATTGACAGATGTGTATGTTCTAGCATGGGAATAGGTCAAGCCAACCATCACAATGTCCATGTGTACCACATACAAACAGCCAGTATCACGCAGTAGTAGTGCATGAAGGCATACACGACTGTGGGAATAGTACAGGACATATGGCACATGCCAAGTGCAGATGCATGACACAAACCCCAGGATGGGTGTCCCTGCAAAGAGGAACATGTGCCAACCACACCTCCCACAGATGTACCGGCAATAAAAACACATGGCAAACACACAGAAACACTACCGTCCAACACACGACTGCAATGGAGCCTGGTCAGACACCAACATGAAGCATGCACAAACAGGGACTTGTGTAATGTTTGCCTTAACACCCCCCAATAGGCCAAAGAAGAATAGAAAGAACATATGCATGTAATGTTGTGAAGGATGTGTGGTAGTCCTCAGTATCACAGTGTTAGGGACACAGATACACTGTCATCAACTGTGACATATGTGCACTGTACACAGCATACCTGCATGTAATACAGAGGACAATCATGTGCCACAGAAATATACACTGGATAAAGAGGATAGGGGATAGACAAGTGTAAATGTGACAAACTATGAATATAGGTTCATAGGTCCATAGGTACAGGGTAGGCCATCGTCCCAGGTTCAGCCATAACACTACACCATAGTTAGGATGACTTTGGCAACCTTCTATGCTTCAGATAAAATACTCATGATATTGCTGTACCTCCGTCAAGCAGTGATAATGATGTAATCCCTGGCCTATACCTGCAATTCTCCATCCAATGGACAACATACCCGAACAAGGCTATGAAGGATCTCTGTCTCACATGTACTGTGATGTAGATCCACAGCATTGTGAGTGTCTGGGTGATATATGTGTCACTCAAACACATCCCATTAATGACCGTGACAAGGTTCATGTCACCTGCCCTAGTGGTTCTGAGGGATGCAGATACAGTAGGTGAAGCATACACATGACATATGGGTTGACATGGCCTCGTATGTCAGGCACAGGTCAACACTAAACAGCAGGTATGTGACTTAATGGGGCAGGGGTCCTACAAGTGGGGCAGCATTACACAAAATGATGTCATCCTGCATCTGTACGACAATTAACCTATGAGGGCTTCCCAGCTGCTGTAGGTGTATAGTCAGATACAGTCTGAATGGGGCAATGTAGTAAATCATAGGTGTAACACGTAATGGGTACAAGGAGACAATGACCTAGCCTGATGTAGATGTGAATCCCTGCACAAACAGGTGGGCAATGTAGAAGTCCCACAGAACCACGATAGCAACGTGTGTGTTGAATGAATGGTGACCGACAAACTCTGTCCCCTGATTCCTGGTAATCACCCCTGTGCTGAGTGGACAGCCACCTATATGCTGGACAGGGGTGACCTAGTACTTCTCGACAGGTATGATGTTGCATTACTTAGCATTTAGCTGTGGGCCATGTCCCTGACAGCAGATATGCATATCTGGGAGGCCCTTGAAGGATATCTGTGTCAGATGTCCGTCACACTATGGCACCTGTTTTGCAGTCATCTACAAACAATGTTGCCCATAACACCCCTGTGTGTGCCTGTACCGTGGAAATGTAGATGTATGACAGGAGTGGACCCACGGAAGGGCCCCATGGAACACCACATGTGACAGGCAGTAGGTCTGACATGCTGCCAGCAAGTATGACCGTGTGGGTTGTGTCACATAGACAGTTTACAACACATTCTGTGATGTACGTGTTCACATCCCAGCCAATGGGTTTATCAACGATACCTGAGGGGGGTAATGTGGTGAAGGCCTTTGCCAGGTCGAGGTAGGCTGTATGGACTGCAACACCCCCATCAATGGCCTCGGTGACTGTCGAAAATGTCAACCATGCTTTAAAGGCATGAACCGCCCCTGAACAAGACAAACCATGTTGGATGCAACGTATGTATGTCCCCTATGCATTCATGTACGAGCCGCAGTATGATCCCTCCCCATGTCTTTGCAGATAGGTCTCCTCATGGTAATGGGACAGTAACAACCAGGCTCAGTGGAGGCATTGGCCCTGTGGCGTGGGACTACCGTTGCCATGCGACACAACCTGGGTACCTTACCTGAGGTGAGGCTACAAAGAAATAGCTGTCCTAACTGTGGGTCTAATTCCTCAATGAGATAGTGGAGTACACAGTGGGGTCACCAGCTGGTCTCATGGATGCTATGTCCACTACCCTGGAGAGAGCATGTCCCACCTGTGTGTCACAGAACATTTGGTGACCACAAACCGCTGGTACAGACATCTCCTCATGTGTGGGGGAGGGTGTGGAGATGTCCTCACTGGACTTGTCAGCCTGTATGTTGGCAATGTGTGTATGTTGAGTAAACTCCACCTCTTTGTGAACCCAGTCAGAGCATATGTGGGAGTGACCTCCCAGGTGTTGAGCATAGCAACTGAAGGTGGTATGATTGTCAGCCAGGTCCATGTAGGTATATCTGTGGAATGTGCCCTGGACCATGGCATGACAGTGTGTAACTCTACACATATGATGACCAAGGGTGTCATACCTCACAAGGTGTCTGCTCCACCTTGTAGTAGCCACCTCCTCGTGTTGTACATCCTGTGTATGGCTGGGGTACACCACACTGGATGCTTAGCATTGGTATAATGAACCACAGTTGGGTAAGTGAATGCCTGGTTCATGCAGTCCTGTAGGTACTGGTAGATGGCAAATGTGATTGATGCAGTGGCTGCAGTACTGTCGACCACTGGCTCAGGGTCCTTAAAGGAGACCACAGTAGTGTGCAGAATTGTGTAGTCTGCCTCTGAGCAAGCAATGTGTATGGTAACTGGCAACACTCACAGCAACGGATGCCAATAGCAGAAGCCAATGTCCAAATAACATAGATTAACTTCTGCATGACAATATGTCTTATCATACATGTATTGACACGTGTCTGCTAATTACAATTGCAAATGGCCGGTAAGACTGGCCTAAAGTTCCTGTGATTTACACAGTCTGGAGGTGTTGTTCCGATAATAAAGTGGCAATACCTCCCAATCGTGACCTCTGGGTATTAAAGTGGTTGTTAACCTGCAACATTGGATGTACACCATTGGGGTCTGGTGTCAGAAAACATGGTTCCTGTACCACTACACAGTATGGGTAGTCAAGCAGACATCCGCGATTGTTGAACACACAGCATCAGTGAAACCCACTGCTCACAAGGACACAGTCCGACAAGCTCTACACTTTACATATGCACAGTGGTGTCCATTGTAGGACCCAAAAATTGTCTAAAGACAAGAATGATGCCTTATTTAATCACCTACATGAACTCATTGTCGTCACAGGTACACATATGCACCGCAAGCGTGTTTAATGTTGATGATAGCTGTCCATGAAATGCAGCACAGATGCACAGAAATACCCAGGGTACCGGGTCCATAGAACTGCGTCCACATCACAGTCCCGCACACATGAAGGATGTGTAATGGGTACTGTCGATTGTTGCAGTCAAGGGATTCTGGGTATGTAGACTCTGGGCTCGGTGTTGTTTCGCAGGCAATCCTTTGTCCCGCCCCATGGGAGGGATGTGCGTAGCACCTGCCTTACTCTCCGCTAATAATGCAAACCATCCACCGGAGACTGCTAAATGCAGGTGTGAAATGTGTACAGCCCTATACTAGTGTCCAGTAGGCAATTGTCATGGATGGACAACCGTATGGCCAAGATGGCACCCACAACTGCAAACCCGGGGAAATTACACAGCCGCAGTAAGGCATAACACAGGAAATACACATAGGGACTACAGTTGACATTCCACATACAAAGTCGGACCGCCGTGCCAACACCGGCGTACACAGCACTCAATCTGCCAGCAACAGAATGAGGAGCACCCGCTACCATACAGCGGAACAGATGTGCGACCTGTGGAACACATACTAATGGCACACCCACAACGTCAAGTAGGATATGTAAACTATGGCATTCCCACCTATGAAGACAACATGGTTAAATGAATACATAGGTGATCAACATGTTCCGGTGGTGTTATGTTGAAAATACAGTGACAGATATGTCCCATTGGGATGTCTGAGGTTTATATGAAGCAGTTGCTAACCAGCATCATTGGATGTATGACATTTGTTCACAGTACTAAATCACCTGGTTACGTAGCACCATGTAGAATGGGTAGTCAAACAGACATCTGCGATTGGGGAACATACACCAGCAGTGAAAAGCACTGGCCAGGTGGACACAGTCCAGCAACATCTAACCTGACATATGCACATTGGTGTCCATTGTAGGACCCAAAAATTCCATTCATTGAATGCCTGCTAGCTTCCTGCATTACCCACATGAACTCATTGTCGTCACCACGTCACAGGTACACATATGCACCGCAAGCGTGTTCAATGTTGATGATAGCTGTCCATGAAATGCAGCACATATGCACAGAAATACCCAGGGTACCAGGTCCATAGAACTGCGTCCACATCACAGTCCCGCACACATGAAGGATGTGTAATGGGTACTGTCGATTGTTGCAGTCAAGGGATTCTGGGTATGTAGACTCTGGGCTCGGTGTTGTTTCGCAGGCAATCCTTTGTCCCGCCCCGTGGGAGGGATGTGTGCGTAGCACCTGCCTTACTCTCCGCTAATAATGCAAACCATCCACCGGAGAATGCTAAATGCTGGTGTGAAATGTGTACAGCCCTATACCAGTGTCCAGTAGGCAATTCACATGGATGGACAAGCGTATGACCAAGATGGCACCCATAACTGCAAACCCGGTGGAATTACACTGCCGCAGTAAGGCATTACACAGGTAATACACATAGGGACTACACTTGACATTCCCCATACAAAAAACACAGACAACCAGCTGAGGAAGTCCAAAGCAAAGACGAGGTACTGTAGACACCGTCAGCGACCACTCAGAGCCCACCAGGAATTAAATGCAGTCACCATAGTTTATTGAAGCTCTTTTCGTCTGCTTCATAAGCAGACTTATTCAGAATACATACAATGCAGTCCAACCTACTACATTTAAAACCCTTAATTGGTCATTACATTAGATGTGCTAAGTATTAATTAAATGCCTTAAAGGCAAACAAGCAAACAAACTTTACTTGGGTTACAGATTCCGCACAGTGAGTACATCAGACATTGCTTCGAAAGGTACATTCTTCATAGAAAAATAGAAATATATGTATATATATGAAAGAAGAACCAACATAATGTTTTCCAAATGTCTGACTGTTTAAGCTACATATATATGTTCTACGGATTGTGCCAATATATTAAAAGAACTACAGACACCTAGTAATATAAATGAACCATAATATATAGAGATAAACCGTATGATTATGACTAATGTAAAATAGACCAACGAAATGTAAAGATTCACAATGTGGTAAAGTAAATATTCATTTAGAAGGTTAGTTAAATAAATCAATTCAGACATCCTTGTCAAAATACTAACACAAGGCCAGCGAGGTGCTTGGCCTCACATGTACTGGGATGTTGTTCCACAGCATAGTGAGTGTCTGGGTGATGAATCTGTCCCACCAGCACGTTCTATTAATGACAGTGTCAAGGTGTATGTCACCTGCCCTTGTGGTTCTGAGGGATATAAATTCTTTAGGTGAAGCATAGTCACCAGATCTGGGTTCAACATGGCCTTGTATGCCAGGCACAGGTCACCTCTGGGCAAGTGGTATGCGACTGTATACAGCCGGAATTCTTTCAGTCGGTCAGCATGACACATATTCCTGAGACCCTGCATCTGTTTGTCGATGAACTGTTGGGGCCTTTCCAGCTGCTGCAGGTGTCGGGTCAGATACATTCTGAACGGGGCATTGTACCCAATCATAGGTCTAATGAGTGATGAGTACAAGGGGACAATGACCTCCCCTGATCTAGATGTGAATCCCTTCATGATGATGTGGGCAATGTTGAAGGTCTACCTAACTACGTTAGCAACGTGTGTGTCGAACGAACGGTTAACAACAACCCGGCTCCCCAGATCCCTGGTAACTCCCTCTGTGCTCAGTGGATTGCCACCTATATGGTAGCTAGGGGTAACCTTCTTCTTACCGAAGGGTATGACTATGCATTTCCTGGCATTTAGCTGTAGGCCATGTCTCTGGCACCACTTATCCACATCTGTGAGGCCCTCCTGAAGGATATCTGTGTCAGATGTGTGTCCGACTATGGCACCCAGTTTGCAGTCATCTGCAAACATTGTCAGCCATAACCCCCCTGTGTTTGCTTGTACTTTGGAAATGTAGATGCTGAAAAATAGTGGACCCAGGACTGAGCCCCATGGGACACCACCTGTGACTGGCTGTGAGTATGACATGGCGCCAGCAACTATGACCGTGTGGGTTCTGTGACTTAGCCAGTTTGCAACCCATATGGCGATGTATGGATTTACGTTCAAGATGACGGGTTTATCAATGATACCCGAGGGGGGTATTGTGTCAAAGGCCTTTGCCAGGTTGAGGTAGGCTGTATGGACTGCTTTACCCTCATCAATGGCCTTGGTGACTGATCCTACAAAGTCAAACACGTGTAAAAGGCATGATCTGACCTTGACCAAGCCAAACTGGGTTGGATCCAAAGTATGCAAGGCCCTATGTCTTTATCTATGAGTTCCATTATGATCCTTCCCCATGGCTTTGCAGATAAGGCTTGTCAAGCTAATGGGATGGTAATAACCAGGGTCAGTGGAGGCAACATCCTTGTGAAGTGTGACTACAGTCGCCTTGTGCTACTACTCTTGCACGTATCCTGAGGTGAGGCTAAGATTAAACAGCTGTCCTAAGTGTGGGTTTAATTCCCCATAGAGTTCATGGAGTACACAGCTGGGACACCATCAGGTCCCATGGATGCTGTGTTTACTGCCTTGGTGACAGCATTTCCCACCTGTGCGTTACAGATGTTCCAGGATCTACAATTCTCTGGTATAGATATCTCTCCATGTGGGGGGAGGGGGGGAAATTTTAGCACTGAACCTGTCAGCCAGTATGTTGGCATTGTGTGTAGGTGCAGTCATCTTCACATCATTCTGAACCCAGTCTGAGCATATCTGGGAGTGTCCTCCCAGGTGTCCAACATAGCTAAAGAAGGCCTTATGATTGTCTGTTGAGTCCTTGTGAATTTCTCTGTTGAATTTCCCCTGGATGATTTCATGACAGCTTGTAGTTCTTCACATATAATGAGCAAGGGTGTGTTACCTCACAAGTATTTCACTTTAACTTGTAGTAGCTACCTCCTGTCGTTGTAGAGCTTGTTCATGGCTGGGGTCCACCAGACTGGATGCTTGTCTTTGGTACAAAGAGTCTCAGTTTTGTATGGGATTGCCTGATCCATGCAGTCCTGTAGGTGCTGGTGGAAGGCATATGTACGTGATTCAGCGGTTTGAGGAATGTTCACCACTGGCTCAGGGGCCTTAAAGGAGACCACAGTAGTGTTCAGAAGTGTGAAATCGGCTTTTGAGAAAGGCATATGTATGGTAACCGGCACCACTGTACACATGGAACATCATAGCAATAAACCACGGCCGGATGTGGGTAATGCTGGACATACCCACGGCAGACGTGGCGTGTTCCCGAGTCCGATGCCTGAGGGACCACACATAGCCGGCCTTAGGCATAGGCCAAGTAGGCAGCCGTCTAGGGCGTTGCTCTACTCGGGGCACCTTTCCAGACTTTATTTGGTGTAGGTAGACCAGGAGGGGGGTAGCGGGTGATGTGGCGGTGGCAACATGGAGTCCTTCTGCCTAGGGCACCACTTAACCTAAGGCCACTCTTCCCGTGGGTAATACAGCAGTACCCACACCCAGACACGGGTCATTGCTAGTATGCCATATCATCTATGGCATGAAACCATATATTCCCAGACATGATGGCACTAGGGTTGCCACCTTTTCAAATGGCCAAAGTGGGAAATTTTCGGTACAAACATCAGAATTTACAGGCCGACTCATACCCGCAGTCAGTACAAAGGATAGAACTTAACTTTGTTTGCCTAAATAAAAGCTTATTCTTGTAGCATTTTAGTTGTGTATTCTGTTCCTTAATACAGTTAGGTATTTTAGATACAGAATAACTGTTTTATGCAACTATTACATAAAATATAGGAAATAATTTTGTCCTAAAATCTCAGGACATTTGCCATTTTTAAGATTCTTTGTCAGGACACAACTGCCAAAGAGGGACTGTCCCTGCAAAGTGGGACAGGTGGTAACCCTAGATGGCACAGCATAATGCCTGTCCGCCCGGCCAAACGCAGACATACGGCACCAGCGGCGGTGCGGACGTACTGCGCGAGATGTCCGTTACCAATGTCGACACTGTCTCGCTTTGTGAAACAAACTCAACATAGCGATTCAATACTAAACAGCGACGGAGAGCCCGATGTCCCCGTGGCTGAGCTGTTCAACCTGTTCCGCCATGTTAAATGTGTGTAGCAGAGCGGAACCGGCCCAAACCAAGCAACGGACATGTCTGTGGCTCAGTGAAAGCCATCACGCAATGGTAAACCCATGTAATATTGCGACACATGTCATACATACCGAGGGTTAGTAATGGAAATAGGTCCGTTCGACCAGACCGTGTGCAATTAGTATAACAAGATCTACAACGGGTACACCGGCCAATAAGTGCACACGGTTATGAATAATTGGGGGGGGTGACATGGTATCATAGACACGGACAAACCGTGCCCATGTGACTCATCTAACATTACATTACGGTCAGGGCAGTTCCGTACACTGGGCGGACAAGACCAAACCCAAAGCACCACAGGAACACCCTGACAATCGAAGGCCTGTATGCATAGGGGATATAAGCACCTGTGATCTGAACATCCTTGCGGTCACGACATATGCATCCTGGGCCATGAGCGAGAGGGAATAAGGAATGTTCAACATGCAGTACCGCACCTTTCCCAGCAGGAGAATGGATGCCTGTGACGTGCGTGAGTGCGGGGGGGGTATGTAAATGTAGCTAAGTACCATGGGTATGCATATTAATGACACCGAACAGCTAACGTGTAGTGGTCACAGTAACCGGCAAACATGAATGCAGTCACGTTTGAATTACGACTATAGAACATATAGATGTGAACATGTACGTAATGCGTCCATGCTGCAAAGACTGTTACATGTATAAAGTTGTAAGTGCGTTCTGCACACGTCCGTCAACCGGATCAGAGACATGTTACGGAATGGTCACAACTAACACACACACGCGTAACCACACAGACCCAGTAAACATATATAAACAGAATACAGATATGCATGTGCGCCTGCGTAACCCACAATTAGGAAATGCGAGTGTGCGTGTGTGATCCACTCGAAGCAGGGAAGGTTAAGGATGTGTCCTCCACTCATTTACATTCATAATTGTAAAATATATGCTTAAATTGTACTTATTGATTCCATGCTTTGGAATCGTAATGCTACAATTATACACATTGATATAAAATATCCTGATCAACACACTACATTCTAAGGTTTACTCACAACAATTATCAACTATGTTTCAATATACAGTATAGAGAACACAACTCAATGCTAAAGACGTTCTCACCAACAAAAGAAGCCAATGATGAAATCCAAAAAATGAGAACAGTCACCACGAACAAATACCTTCTGTAGACTAGTCCCAAATCAGTCACAATTCAAACTAAAGATATCCACGATAAAAATGTAAAAATCATTTATTGGGAACACAGAATAAGCGCTTTCGCATAGTTAAACTATGCTTCATCAGATACAATAACATAGAATAATTCCAAGGTACTTATACAACTTTTGGCGGGCTCATTAACTTGAATTAAACCTTAATTGACTCAGCAAATTAAACCCATCATGACATTCAAATGCAGTTTAAAACCAGTATGCATTCTTTTAACATTCAATGTTAACGTTCATCATAAGACATTTCAAGACAGTGTTAGAATTTTCTGAAAAGCAAAACACATGCTTCAGGCAAAAGAATGTATAAATAAGGTCATACTACAATGATGCATAATTAGTGAGAATGCTAAACAAAGGCTAACACCAGAGTATAGCATTGAAATATACATACATCCCTTACATAATAGAGATTCATTCCACAAAATATTATGTAATGTTCCTCATCTCTTAAGTTATGTATATACTTAGATCCCCTACCTTGATTGTCAGGAGTTCTATATAAAACCAATGCTTAGACACAATTCCATCAACGGGATAAAGCCCCACAAAAAAGCATCAACAAACTGTTTGCTATTGCGAGCTAAACATCATCCCATTGGCTGTTGACATCACATGTCTAGATGCTCTGTAAGGAGTATCTCCTGATCTAAAGAGTTGTCCCCACGGTCCTAATGCAAGACAATTAAGTCCATCGGCTAAAGAAATTTAATAAAGATCCAGCGTTTATACGCACACTTCTTAAGGATCCTAGTCCCCATGTTTTAAGGCATACATAGATGCATCATTCCTATTCCTGGATTTTAGGACTTGCATACATGCATCGCTAAATAAACATAGAGAAATTATAGAAGAATGAAGCCGAGGTCACTACAAGCACATATATTGATTCTCTGATGATGTACTAAAGACAACACCTAATGTTTCTGCATGCCTCATTCAATCTCATACAAAATGAAAAAAATTCTTCTATAATTTCTCTATGTTTATTTAGCGATGCATGTATGCAAGTCCTAAAATCCAGGAATAGGAATGATGCATCTATGTATGCCTTAAAACATGGGGACTAGGATCCTTAAGAAGTGTGCGTATAAACGCTGGATCTTTATTAAATTTCTTTAGCCGATGGACTTAATTGTCTTGCATTAGGACCGTGGGGACAACTCTTTAGATCAGGAGATACTCCTTACAGAGCATCTAGACATGTGATGTCAACAGCCAATGGGATGATGTTTAGCTCGCAATAGCAAACAGTTTGTTGATGCTTTTTTGTGGGGCTTTATCCCGTTGATGGAATTGTGTCTAAGCATTGGTTTTATATAGAACTCCTGACAATCAAGGTAGGGGATCTAAGTATATACATAACTTAAGAGATGAGGAACATTGCGACAATATTTTGTGGAATGAATCTCTATTATGTAAGGGATGTATGTATATTTCCGAATGCTATACGCTCTGGTGTTAGCGCCTTTGTTTAGCATTCTCACTAATTATGCATCATTGTAGTATGACCTTATTTATACATTCTTTTTGCCTGAAGCATGGGTTTGCTTTTTCAGAAAATTCTAACACTGTCTTGAAATGTCTTATGATGAACGTTAACATTGAATGTTAAAGAAAGAATGCATACTGGTTTTAAACTGCATTTGAATGTCATGATGGGTTTAATTTGCTAAGAGGCAATTAAGGTTTAATTCAAGTTAATGAGCCCGCCAAAAGTTGTATAAGTACCTTGGAATTATTCTATGTTATTGTATCTGATGAAGCATAGTTTAACTATCTTGGCGCTTTATTCTGTGTTCCCAATAAATGATTTTTACATTTTTATCGTGGATATCTTTAGTTTGAATTGTGACTGATTTGGGACTAGTCTACAGAAGGTATTTGTTCGTGGTGACTGTTCTCATTTTTTGGATTTCATCATATGTTTCAATATACTGATTGTATTGACCAATATTGTACTTATATTAACACATTGTTGTCGTATTATTGTTTCCATTAAGTAATGTATGCAACACTGATTTGTATATGTCACGTTATCATCAAGACTTGGAGCACTGTCCACTTAACTATGAGCAGGTTTATTGATTAATTGACTTTAAGTGACTCTGAAGGAAGTGTATAAGGGACGACTATGTAATGTATTTCGTACTCCGACGATGCCCCATGTTAGTAGGTGAAAGAGCTCAGTATCTTTTGACTGTGGAGTATCGTTTTTGTCATTGTCTGTTTTGGCCGATATATGTTCAATAATGTCTTTTATGAAGATGGGCAGGACGCAAGGTTTGCCGTATTTCCGCTTACTGGCACGTGGATATAGATAGGCCAAGTAATACATAATATGGGTAGTCAAGCAGACATCCGCGATTGGGGAACATACAGCGGCAGTCAAAACCACTGGCCAGATGGTGACAGTCCAACACGTTCTACACTTTACATATGCACATCGGTGTCCATTGTAGGACTCCAAAAATTGATCCATTCGCAATATCAACCAGCTGCGATCGACCCAGATGAAGTGACAGCCATAACTACGGCACAGCTAGACATATGCACCACCAGCGTGTTTAAGGTTGATGATAACTGTCCATGAAATGCAGGACATATGAACAGAAATCCCCAGATTGTTGTGTCCATAGAAGTGCGTCCACATCCCAGTCCCGCACACATGAAGGATGTGTAATGGGTACCGTGGGGGGTTGCAGCCATGGGATCCTGGGTATGCAAAAATGGGGCTCGGTGTTGTTTGGCAGATAATCCGTTGTCCCGCCCCGTGGGAGGGCTGTGGGTATAGCACGTGCCTTAGTCCCCACTAAGGATGCAAAGCATCCACTGGATAATGCTAAAAGCAGGTGTGAAATGTGTTCAGCCCTATATCAGTGTCCAGTAGGCAATTCCCATGGATGGACAAGTGTATGACCAAGATGGCACCTATAACTGGAAACCTGGTGGAATTACACAGCTGCGGTAAGGCATAACACAGGAAATACAGATTGGGACTACAGTAGACACTCCCCATACAAAGTCAGACCGCCGTGCGAATACCGGCGTACACAGCACTCGATATGCCAGCAACAACATGAGGATCACTCGCTTCCATACTGCGGAACAAATGGGCGACCTGTGGAACACATACTAATGGCACACTAACAACCTCAACTAGGAAGGTCAGACGATGTTTCAACACTAGCGTTCCCACATATAACGAACATCCTTCAATGAATAAATAGGGTATGCATGTTCTGGCTGATTTATATTGACAATACAGTGGCATATATGTCCTACTGGGCCTTCTGAGGATTACTTAAAGCAGTTGCCAACCTGCAGCATTACATCAATACCATTTGGGTTAATCGTAGTAGAACATGGGTTTAAGAGCACAACATAATATGTGTAGTCAAACACACATCCGCGATTGTGGAACATACAACAGCGGTCACAACCACTGGCCAGATGGACACAATCCAACATGTTCTACATTTTACATATGCACATTTGTGTCCATTGTAGGACCCAAAAATTTGTCCTATTGCAACGCCTGCCGGGTGCGAGCGGAAGACCAAGATGAACTACAGCCATGACTACGGCACAGCTACATATATGCACCGCCAGCGTGTTCAAGGTTGATGACAACTGTCCATGAAATGCGGGACATATGCACAGAAATCCACAGATTGTCTAGTCCACAGATGTGCGTCCACATCCCATTCCAGCACACATGGAGGATTTGCTATGGGTACTGTCGAGGGTTGCAGCCATGGGATCGTGGGTATGCAGAAATGGGTGTTGGAGATGATTGGCAGATGATCCATTGTCCCGCCCCGTGGGAGGGATGTGGGTACAGAACATGCCTTACCACCCACCAATACTGACAATCATCCACCGGAGAATGCTACATGCAGCTCTGAAATGGGTACAGCCCTACACCAGTGTCCAGTAGGCATTTCCCAAGGATGGACAAACGTACGGACAAGATGGCACCCATAATAGCAAACCTGGTGGAATCACACAGCTGTAGTAAGGCATAACACAGGACATACAGATGGAAACAACAGTAGACACACCCCATAGACATCCATCCTGCCGTGCGAATCCCGGCGTACACAGCAGCCAAGGTGCTAGCAAGTATGTGGGGATCACCCGCTCCCACTCCGCGGAACATACGGGCGACCTGTGGAATACATATTAATGGCACACCAACAACGTCAACTAGGAAGGTCATACTATGGTTAAACTATGGCGTTCCCACACATAAATAACATCCTTTCATGAATAAATAGGTTCTACATGTACCGGCTGTGTTATAATGACAATACAGTGGTGGATAGTTCACAATGGTACCTCTGAGGATTACTTAAAGCAGTTGCCAACCTGCAATACTACAGTAACACCATATGGGTTAATTGTGGAAGGACACGGGTTCCGTAGCACTACATAATATGGGTAGGCAAACAGACATCCGGGACTGGGGAACATACGGCGGCAGTCAAACCCACTGGCCGAATGGACACAGTCCAACATGTTCTACACTTTACATATGCACATCGGTGTCCATTGCAGGACCCTAGGATTTCTCCTTAAGTGTTGGCAACAGGCTGCGATCGTGTGACCCAGAAGAGGTGACAGCCGTGACTATGGCACAGGTAGATATATGCACCACAAGCGTCTTCAAGGGTGATGACAACCGTCCATGAAATGCAGGACATATGAACAGGACTCCTCAGGTTGCCGCGTCCATACACGTGCGTTCACATCCCATTTCCGCACACATGAAGGGTGTGCAATGGGTACTGTCGAGGGTTGCAGACATGGGATCGTGGGTATGCAAAAATGGGTCTCGGTGTGGATTGGCAGATGATTCGTTGTCCCGCCCCGTGTGCGGGACGTGGCCATGGCATATGCGTTACTCCGCACTAATAATGCCAATCATCCACTGGAAATGCAGAATGCAGCTGTGAAATGTGTACAGCCCTATACTAGTGTCCAGTAGGCAGTTCCCATGGATGGACAAACGTATGGCCAAGATGGCACCCATAGCTGCAAACCTGGGGGAATCCCACAGCTGTTGCAAGGCATAACCCAGGAAATACAGATAGGGACTACAGTAGACACTCCCCATACAAAGCCAGACCGCTGGGCAGATACCGGCGTACACAGCACTCAATCTGCCAGCACATAAATGGGGATCACACGCTTCCATACAGTGGAACAGATGGGTGACCTGTGTAAACATACCAATGGCACAATATCAACGTCAGCTGGGAAAGACATACGATGGTCAAACTATGGCATTCCCACCAATGAAAGACATCCTTCAGTGAATTAATAGGATTGATGTCAATTGACCATGGCAAACACCCAATGAACAGGAATGACTTGCTGGCACCCTATGGCCACAAACCATGTCACACATAGGTAGATGGAACAGTCACCTGAAACATTTCGTCCACGACAGGTCACATATGGTATCCAAAGGTTCTTCATAGACATGTATGCGCTATCACCCGTAGGCCCCGTGAGACTTACACATAACATGGAAGCATCCAGGCTTTAAATATCCACCCTTACACTTCCATTTGTCACTTTCTATGCGAACAATGAACATGTAGCCACAGCATGGAAAGCACAGACGCACTGCTAACGAAACACACACATGACAACATCTCAGAAAGCATCCTATGAACACACGTATTACATGATATTGTACTATGAAAAACAAACAAACCAGCAACCTGCGGCAAGAATAGTCCCCGTAGTTCGACACAACACAAGTCTTCTTAACATTTAAACAGTTTATTAAAACATGCAACGTTTTCGTTGTTTCCACAACTTCTGCAGAAAAAAGCAAATTCTAAAAATGTTCACAATCAACAATGTGAGTCTTAACGAGTTCTTAAATCTCACATTGTTGATTGTGAACAGTTTAAGAATTTGCCTTTTCCGAAGAAGTTGTGAAAGCAACACACACACACACGGAAGGGACGGGAGACGAACCTACGCCTATCTACATGAACTCACTACAGTATGAAGCATTTACAGAACGCGCTACCGAGTTTACTGAGCAGAGTGCTGTCAGAGGCATACTTGTAGGCTGGTGACATCACCCGCAAGACAATAGCTGGCAATAGCCAAGGTATGTGTTGCGAAGCGTCTAAAAGCACGTTCATTCGCAGAGGCAGCTGGAAACACACACACACACACACGGAAAGGACGGGAGACGAACCTAGGCCTATCTACATGAACTCACTACAGTATGAAGCATTTACAGAACGCGCTACCGAGTTAACTGAGCAGAGCGCTGTCAGAGGCATACTTGTAGTCTGGTGACATCACCCGCAAGACAATAGTTGGCAATAGCCAAGGTATGTGTTGCGTCTAAAAGCATGTTCATTCGCAGAGGCAGTTGGAAACACACACACACAAACACACACACACGGAAGGGACGGGAGACGAACCTACGCCTATCTACATGAACTCACTACAGTATGAAGCATTTACAGAACGCGCTACCGAGTTTACTGAGCAGAGTGCTGTCAGAGGCATACTTGTAGGCTGGTGACATCACCAGCAAGACAATAGCTGGCAATAGCCAAGGTATGTGTTGCGAAGCGTCTAAAAGCACGTTCATTCGCAGAGGCAACTGGAAACACACACACACACACGGAAGGGACGGGAGACAAACCTAGGCCTATCTACATGAACTCACTACAGTATGAAGCATTTACAGAACGCGCTACCGAGTTTACTGAGCAGAGCGCTGTCAGAGGCATACTTGTAGTCTGGTGACATCACCCACAAGACAATAGTTGGCAATAGCCAAGGTATGTGTTGCGAAGCGTCTAAAAGCATGTTCATTCGCAGAGGCAGCTGGAAACACACACACACACGGAAGGGACGAGAGACGAACCTACGCCTATCTACATGAACTCACTACAGTATGAAGCATTTACAGAACGCGCTACCGAGTTTACTGAGCAGAGTGCTGTCAGAGGCATACTTGTAGGCTGGTGACATCACCCGCAAGACAATAGCTGGCAATAGCCAAGGTATGTGTTGCGAAGCGTCTAAAAGCATGTTCATTCGCAGAGGCAGCTGGAAACACACACACACACGGAAGGGACAGGAGACGAACCTAGGCCTATCTACATGAACTCACTACAGTATGAAGCATTTACAGAACGCTACCGAGTTTACTGAGCAGAGTGCTGTCAGAGGCATACTTGTAGGCTGGTGACATCACCCGCAAGACAATAGCTGGCAATAGCCAAGGTATGTGTTGCGAAGCGTCTAAAAGCATGTTCATTCGCAGAGGCAGCTGGAAACACACACACACACACACACACACACACACACACGGAAGGGACGGGAGACAAACCTAGGCCTATCTACATGAACTCACTACAGTATGAAGCATTTACAGAACGCGCTACCGAGTTTACTGAGCAGAGCGCTGTCAGAGGCATACTTGTAGTCTGGTGACATCACCCGCAAGACAATAGTTGGCAATAGCCAAGGTATGTGTTGCGAAGCGTCTAAAAGCATGTTCATTCGCAGACACAGCTGGAAACACACACACACACACACACACGGAAGGGACGGGAGACGAACCTACGCCTATCTACATGAACACACTACAGTATGAAGCATTTACAGAACGCGCTACCGAGTTTACTGAGCAGAGCACTGTCAGGAGGCATACCCCTACGTGGGTGGTATCATTTGCAGAGGCAATACGCCCGATCGGGAATTATGTCAGAGTGCGCAGTCACGCAGCCTGTTACCATCCCAAGGTATAGTAACACGTTAGTGCTGCAGTCGGGAATACCAAGTAACTACTGATCAGTACATCACTGCCTACTGGGCATGCTCAGACACTTAGACTCGGCACGGAGCAGACATGCATACACATGGTGCGACGGCATGGGTGGCGGAATGTGGACCGTCGTGTGTGTCCAGCCACACAACAGCAACCTGGCCATGCCACAGTCGTGGCCGTTGCGAAGGGGATACAGGCATGCACCCGGGGTATAACTGCAGTCGGGCGCGGTGTGCACTGTGCTGTGTGTCTATCTACACAGCTGCCTACTGGGCATGCTCAGACACTTAGACTCGGCACAGAGCAGACATGCATACACATGGTGCGGCGGCATGGGGGGCGGAATGTGGACCGTCGTGTGTGTCCAGCCACACAACAGCAACCCGCCATGCCACAGACATGGCGTTGCAGCCGGCAATATCTAGGTGCAATGAACCATGTGTAGGACTGGCCTACAGTTTGTTGCATGCTACAGACAACCCTCCCAAACACAGGATACCTGCACAGACGTCCTGAGGACACTGGTGAGTGTGCATGCTCCCACAACACCGTATTGGGTGACATGAACCACCCATACATAGACTGGGAACATTACCCATGGCACAACACACTACGCCACCGGTCCCAGGTGTTCTCACACCTGGCCACTGTTAAACAGCCATGCACCATACACACTAGGGGGGGATGTCTGACAGTTCTGCCCATCACACATGGTGAGGATATGCCCCACACAGGATGTACAGCCCTCAATGGTGATGCCAGACCATATAGTGGATCCACTGGTCATCCACATCCTGCACCCAACACCGGCATGGGGGACCTAAGTGATGACCTCTCCACAACAAACCACACACATCATACGACCCGGTGTGGTACCCTACAAGTCCTCCATGCCAGTGTTGAACACAGGCCAGACTGCCAACCGCCTAACGAATGCCTTCTCTGAGCACCCACATGCATGTCTGCAACAGGCAAACATGATAACATCAGGACCTTGTCCACCACAGGTAGGCACATGGTGTGGTGGACCCCAGCCACTGACAAGCTGTACATCAACAGTTGGAGCTAATACATGACAGTGCAATGTCAGTACCAGGGAAACCATCTCCCATTCATACCGGCATCACCATACGGCCACACATACAATCATCCACGGCCGCTTGTGGGAGTGGTACTGCAGAGGGCACATGAGACAACCATAGGGCCTTCCCTAACTGTGGTAAGGACATGGTTGGGGGCACACAGACTTGGCCGGAAATGGTCCAGAATGGTACAATGGTCACTGCACCCACAGACATTGTCTGCAAACCAGCGGACATGTTCCATGCATACATCCACCCCCCCCAAGAGGGGACATATCCATCCCACCAGAGTGTAGCCTCCGAAACATCTCATATGGCCTGGAGTGATCCCATATCTCTATGGCGGTTGACACAGCACCAATGGGCACCGATGGTGTCCCTGGCTGTGTGCTACCCATCCTCATTGAGGCCCTCAGCCCACACATGCGGCCACTGTGTCCTGTTAGCCTTACTATGGGCTATGTCCCCGATGGATGGAATATGGCATCTGTGGTCCCACTATGCCAGGGTAGTGCTCTTATGGACTGTAGACAGCCACACCCTATCAGCTTGACAAGCCTTGTCTGCAAAGCTGTGGGGAGGTCCATACAGGTGCCCATGGATACAGACAGCAGTGTACAGCCAATACCGGAACATACCCACAACAACATAGTCAAGGGCGGATCCTGCCTCCCGAACCTGCTCGTCCTGTCTGGAGTGGTCACCAAGGCCATTGATGGGGATACGCGGGTTTGCACACAGTACCATGACCTGGTGGGAGCGTTCAGAGCACACTCCACATGGGACTCATGGAAAGGCTCGCCAGCATACATGTGGGGACATATGTCACCCGATGCTTCTCAGAAGGTTGGAGGTCACACCACACAGGGTTGGTGTTCCTGGTGCCTTGTCACACTCATATCTGGTCTCCAGTGGAGGCCCACAGGGCTCAGTCCTGGGCCCCCTGCCATATGGCATTCGACCTTCCAATGTGCATGCAATCATAGGGGGATTGTGGCAGACAAGGTATGCAGATGACTACACACCAGCCACCATACCCGACACCCCATGTGACACGGACATCCACCTAGGGCGTCATAGACATGGATAACTGGTGCCAGAGCCATGGCCTGCTACTACATGCCAGAGAAGGTGCAGACCTACCCAGTGTGAAGGACATGTTCGGCCCAATGTCACATGTAGGTGGTAACCCATTCAAGATGGTGGACATGTTCATGGAAATGGCTACCACACCTGTCGGTAACCTCTGTCAACACACACAATGGCAATGTGGGTGTGAAGACATTCCACTGTGGCCTCCAGGTCTGGAAGGAATCGCATCCACATCAGGGGTGTTCATTGTACCCCTGTACACATCACACACCAGAGCAATGACTGCGTACAATGGCACATCTGGCCTGTAGCTAACCTGACGCCTGCAGCACTCGGAAGGACCACAAACGTTACACAAGGCGGGGATGACGGTGCTAGGACATGTGTCACAAGCTGCACGACCAAGGGGACTCTGGCTGTAAACCTTCCCAGCACATCTGCTCTGTGGTGATCTGTGCCTGGCATACACGGCCATGTCTGACCTGGGTGACATGGGCATATTCCACTTCCTAGGCTCCAGGCAAACACGGGCACAGAAGCGACTGTCAGACACATCACCACAAAGATGAGTGGGACGTGCTGGGGGAACAGGGTCAACGGCCAGAGACCCCCTACAACACGTAGAGGAGTGCCAGCCCATGTGAAGGAAAGGCCCTGACTGCCTTCGTCCAGGAGTAATAATGACGTGTGGATGTGTGAATATAGTTATGCGCCAGGCATCATCTGTGTGTCAGTGCTGGACGAGGGACTGGGGACTGATGGATGTGGCATCCCCATCCTGAGGGGTGTTAGCAGCCACACACAGTCATGCTAGGTCCACACATGTTGTAGGGCACATACCCTGTTATGTACATGTGCGCCTATGTACCTATGTAGGGGTCCATGCCGGTTGCGGGTACCTGTGCTATGCTGATGTTGCCAGACATGCCTGTGGGTACCCACGACTACACGTGGGGAACTAATTACAGTGCTCCCAGTAGGCACATGCAAGTACACCATCATTGTCATACGGGTTAACTGAACCAACATGGTGCTACACATGTAACCACCACGCATACTGTGTACACAGATCAATGAATGCTGCACCTGTCCTGCATGGTATGTCTGCTGCATGATGTCAGTGCACAACCCACATCACATACACACCTGTCACAAGCCATACACACACACCACAACATACACATCACGTACTATGCGGACACAGGTATCACATACACCTCTCACTATCTTGTCCACCCTGTGCATCAGAATATGTTTGCATAACCGTGCACTGATGGTGTAGCTCACAGTTATGCGGCAGAGACTTCATCATATGCACAGGGTGATATGTGCCACAGGCATGGGCTGTACCAATGGATGACATCATGTGTGTGTGTAAGGGCCTGTGCATTGACTGGGCATGACTGTGTAGATTGCATGTGGGTGTGGTGGAGCCCTACAGTCGTGTTTGCTGTGTGTGGGTTTGTGTGTACACAGTTCAGTCATCTGTGATGCCTACACGGGTATGCTTGGCAGCCCCAGACTGTACAGTGCAGGTGTTACGGCTCACTGTGTCCGCCTGCGGCGACGTGACCCGTGCCTGCCTGGGGTCGCATGGGCACGACCGGGTGGAGGTACAGACTGTCCACTCTCCGATGTCACATGTCCGCTGGAAACGTGCCCACGCCGGGGCCATCCAGGGCCACGTCCACGTGGCCTGCTCTGTCCTGGTGTGGTTGGTGTAGTAGCAGCTGCACTGCTGCTGCTACCAGCACTGTGTGGGTGGGCATGGGAGGTGGCACGCACACGCTGACCTGCACCAGGTGGTGTTGCTGGCCCATGCCCATGTGCCCTATGCCTCACCCCTACCTGGTGTTCCTGCACGGACAGCCCACGCTCAAGGATGGCCATGCCTCGGTCGAGGATACCAGCCATCTCACCCAATCTCCTATCCAGAACATCGGCAAGATGCTGTTGGGCATTCGCCAATGCCTGGATGTTGTCATTCAAGGAATGGATTGCAGACCTCTGCAGCCTCTGCCCTTCCTGGTTCTGCCGTTCGGCACGTGCCTGCGCCACCATTACAGTCTGGAACATGCGTCTGGTTATACCAGCTGCTGCACCCTGTACGGCAGGTGTATGTCTAGCGGTGCTCTCCCTACGAGCGGCACCTGCCACATGCCTGCGTGGCACTGCACCAGTCATTACACTGGCAACATCGTGTGTACCCACACCTTCTGCAGCCACCACACATTCCTGCTCGGTGCCAACAGACGCTGACTGACCGTCATCTATGGGCAACGGTGTTGGGGTATGTGTTGGCATCCGAACCGTGTGCAGGGGTGAAGGGGACATAAGTGTGATGTTCTCCAATGGCACAGTGTCTGCCTGTGACGACCCTGCCTGTGCCTCATGCACATGGTCATCACCACTAGTATCTGTGGGGACACTAGCATCAGATGGACCGCAGGAGGGTAACTCACCTACAGCACCTGTCAATACAAAGACATACCATCGGTTACAATACAGACACACACACACACACACACACACACACACACACACACACACACACACACACACACACACACATCATGCATGTGATAATGCAGGTGGCATGCAGCATTCACACACCACAGACCAGTGAATGTAGACCACACATTCATAGTGGCAGTATGCACACTGCCCTGGTGGGAACAGTACAACAGGCAGGTGTCTTTTAGTAGGCATGCAGTACACACATTCATGGTAGTTTGCATGCATCACTGTGATACACCGTGGCCACGGGCGAGTTGACAGTACACATGGCTGCCGACACTATGTCATGTACACCGCAAACATGTGTGGTATCATGTGGACATGTGACGATGGTGTCCCACCGCATGCACCACATCACAACGGCTCTCACGGTGCAGTGTTATGTGTACAGTCTACAGATACAATGTATGGGTAACAGGAATGTCTGTGCAGGTGCGGTTTGTGTGAGCTGTGTACATAGCTGTACAGTGTGGAGTGCGGGCACTGTGCCACTGCACAGTAGCAGGACACAGTTATGTTTCTGTGTGATGCGTGACCTGGACGCATTACATTGCCATGTCTGTCAGTCAGTTCAGCTGCTCAGCAGCACGTATATGGTGGACATTGGAGGCACCTGTAGTAGCTGTGGAGAGGCATTCCATGTCACTGGTGTACTACATTGGATGTCCAGGGGGTCCACTACAGTGATGAGTCCACTATGTGTGTACAGGGTGCAACGGTGACTACCCACTGTGGATGTACTGTGTGGCAACATGCCTGTAGGTATCGACCATGGCCTTGTCTGTCTGGGTCATTGACAATTGTGTGTGGTGGACATCGTGCACACGGCCCTGTGGTGGCCCATGTGACATACAACCATACTAGTGTAAGGTGTCACATACCCTACAGATATGCAGACAGTGTGGATGTCTGCTATGTCGCATAGGTCATGTCATGGTGTGAAAATGTTGCAGCCAGACATCCACGTGCATGGGACATGGCATGTGCCATGTCACAACGTGCACACCGATGCAGGGGCATAGCTCACATTGGTAACACCTGTGCTCTGGCAAGATCACAGCTCACTATGTGGTACTGTGTGCATACTGCAGAGGCATACCGATGCATACTACACATGCAGCCATTATGGAACACCTACACCATTGTATGCATAGCTGAATGCACGTAACACACCAATAGGTCGTGTGGTGTCATGCCACTCTACGCTAATGGTTGTATCTACTGTACATGGGTGGTGTGTGTGTTGGGTGGTGCAACCTGTATACCGTGACTGGGGCACACACAGGTGTGCATGTCATGCCTGGACACATGGGGAATATCAATACACCATATCATGCCTTTGACTAGCAACAGACTTACCTGCAACAGACCCTTGTGTTTGCGACATGCCAGACGTACCTGTAAAGGGATGACACAAAGGTATACACATTATCCATTACTATCGCCATGGTCAGCACTGTGCATGTCACACCATGCATCTGTGAGTTAGCATGTGCTATGCACATGTCTGCTAACACAACATAGCATACTGTAGTATGCATCTTGTGTGGCCATATACCTGCCATGTATTGCTATATTATGTGTTGTACTATGACACCCACCCCCACGTCACTTATCATACAAACATGCAACACTGACTTACCATGCAGCTCCAAGCTCATAGTTCGGGAGACACCCACCTCCACGATGGACGCATGGGTTTCTGCGTGTTGTTCCGTGGGTGTCCCCAGACTGGCCAGGAGCTCCTCCGTGGCTGTGAGTGGGGGCTGGGTTGGTGGCCCACCACCTGTCCCACGTTGTTGTCTGGCAATTGCAGTGGCACGCTGTCTTGCATGCCGGATCAGGTCTGTGCAGTGCCTGCGGATCTGCTGATAAGTGCGGTTGTATCCGCCCAGGCTGTTCACCCTCCTGCACATCTCCTCCCACATCTCCTGTCGTTCCTGTGCCTGCTGTGGCACATGACTGAATAAGACGTCATGATTAGTATGGAGGTATGGGATGATCACCTCCTCCTCCTGTCGACTGAAAGCGGGAAGCCGGGCGTGGCATTATCTGTAAGACATAATGATGGTGGCAGGTCACATTTACACTGCTGTGCTGGCATACTGTTGGAAATACATTGCTATGACAAGTACGACATCTGCACAGTAATCTGTGAAAGGCATCGTGGCAGTGACACAGCCGATGTGTTGGCTTCACACCATTGAGCAGTGGGTGTCACATCATATCTGTGTGCCAACCCATCACACTGTACATGCACCATGTAGATGTTAGCCTGCTGTGGACATGTGTACCTGGCTGCACCTGTGTCCATATCACTTGGCATAGGTCCCCATGTGACGTCGGTGCTACTGTTCACCTGGACGCTGTGTATATGTCAGTACACATCACGTCTGTAGCCATTGTGAATGTCAGCAGTGGCACTGTACACATACACATGGACACCTGCACATGCATGTGTTGTGCCATGTACATCCACACAGCACTGTACGGGTGTTGGACAACTTGCCACAGCTCACCTGTGTTGCATATGTGATAGACATAGGGCAATGTGTAACCATGACACATTAGCAGGAAAGGCCATGCATAGCATGTACAGACACACATTGTCCGGAGCATCACACAGCACCTGTAACACCACAGGGTGCATCACCGCCACATTACTGCTGTGTATGGTTGATAGTGAGAGTGCCTTTTGTCCATTGCACCATGTAGGACTGTGATAGCTCATGCAGCCTTGCTGGGCAGGTCTGCATGGTATGGCAGGGTATGTCACATACATGGCACTGGGTTGTGATCCACCTGGGGGTTGATGATATTGGCAGGATGGCTGTCCATTCCATATGTCATTGCTATGTGTATATGGACATTCAACATGTCTATCACCATGGTGTGGACACTGGCCTCGCGAGGTATGCTGCACGCTGCTTGCTGAGGGTGTGTCTGGTGCATGCAGGTATCACACATCCATGCATACACTGTAACCCTGGCAGGTGCTATGTTCTGGGATATTGATCAACACAGTGCTGTATGTGGACACACACCGCTATCCCGTGCACATGGATGGTTGCCTGCACTGATGTGGGTACCACATATGTGTACATCCAGTGCCTGCTGCCACCCCCATGTCTGCTGCTGCACTACACTGCCATCCCTCCCTCTGTGAATGTGGTGTTGGGCACAGCATAGGTATCCATGTATGGGGACAGGGATGTTCACATAGCAGGGTCACTGATGGTATCGTCGATCTGACCATACACATATGACGCACCCCTCACACATACAACCCATTCATATTGTTGTTCACAACGGTGACACAGCTATATTGCTATGCCGGAGACATTCACAGCCATACATACACAGATGCATGCACATCCATCTGTGGCATGGCCTGGACTATTGGTGTGGTTCAGCACATAACATGTTTGACTGCAGCTGGCGCAGACCTACTGTGCACATGTCTACACGGTAAGCCTGTTCTACAGTAGGCATCTGTGATGTGCTGTGCACATCTCATATCTGCACATTTGGTTGGTGTCCATCGGTCCACAGGCCAGTGGTGGGACACACAGGGATGTTGCTGAACATATATGCATGCAACCCTGTACAGCTGTAACACTAGCCTCTCAGATGCTCATGTGTCGTGGACGTAAACACCATACACACACATGTGGTTGTGGGCCGTCCATACCCATCTCCTCCTGTGGGTTGCTATCATCCCACACACTCCTTGTATTGTATGTTCAGGCTATGCACCTATGTGGGGCTTGTGGGCATGCAATACGATACTATATGCCTTTGCACCCATCACAGACAATGTCACACAGGTACACCGACAGCCGTACACGTCACAGATTGTTGTCAGCACATCACATGTGGTACACACATAACACATCTCCTGTGGGACATGGTCAATTATGCGGCATGCCCAGCGGTCACATGCCACAGCTACCCCTACATGACGGCTATGCAGGACATGTGTCTGTACAGCTACTGTCACATGTACACGAGCAATGCCCCCCTACCTACATCACATGGTACTACCTGTGGGGTGTGCGTCTGCATCCATGCTATGGCCATAGATGACAATTGTACATCAATATGTGCAACATACCTCATTGGGGGTTGTCATGTGCACATGTTCCACGTGTCAATGCATTGTTTGTGTCTGTTGGGCGGCCATTGTTGTGCATGGTTTACATGGCTACCATAGCATACTGTGTGTGATTCCAGGTACTTCATTGGGCTACCAGCATTGTACATTTCCACAGCACATTCTGGTCATCATGTAGCCATCTTAGATGACAGTGGGAGGTGTTCCGCCATGTGCACATATGTCACACAGTACGAGGGTGACTGACACACATTGTCAGGACTGGGTTCTGACTGCTGTGGATGTGTGTAATGGTGTTGACAACCATGACTGCGCCAGATGGTGTCATCTGGATGTGTAACATTCACAACACACACCTACATTCACATGGCAGCACATCGTCCACGACAATGGACATTCCTGCATGAACACTGTGTGCGGTATGTCTGTATGACCACTGCATATATCAGTGGTAGCCACCAGCATGGCTGCCTACAACAGCGGTGTGTATCCTGTGCAAACATGTGTTACACCTGTCACAACACACCTGTGTCAGATGGCCCTGTAGTGGGTGACAGTGCAGTTCCATACATCATGTAACAGTATACATCGTGCACAAGTATGTTGCAGACATGTGAACGGCTGTGCTACTCGACATATGCACACATGACACATCACCTGGTACACCGTGTCTGCCTTGCCACCTGCTATTGTGACCACCCTGTGATGACATTGTACGGCCCACATGGACTGGGACATGTGATGGCTCAATGGTGAATTAACCCTCCGTGTGTGTCTAGCCAGGTGTCCAGTAGCCAGTGGTCTGCACGCAGGGATACTGTACATTGGCCTACTCTGTCACTGGGACTGTTGACTATGGTCATACTGTACTTATGCAGGCATGTGGTGTTTGTCCAGTCTGATAGTCGTGTTCAACCACACTACCGTGGCACACATGACCTGTGGACATCTGCCTAAGGTGTGCAGCCCACATGTACATCTTCACATGCTATGCTGCCTGTGCAGCAGTGTCACATGTCTGTCTCCAGCAGGGCTGTCACAGGTAGGCACAGCATGCAGTGATGTGTGACAATGCTTACACCCTCCACTGTGCTGTACACAAGCACTGCACACACAGTACGGCACGCATGTCATTTATCTGTGGTGCCTGGGACCTGCCTCCATGCCCTACACGGCACACCTGCCAGTCCAGATTGTACACAGATCATACCTCCCAGGCACATACCTGGACTGCAACAGACACGGGTGGGTGGTTCCCACACCACACAGTGATTTACACACATACTGTATATTCCCGAGACACATTGCATCATAGGTAATCCATGTTCAGATACCCATGTTCGTGACCGCACATTGTGACACGCAGTGAATACACTGTACACCACAGGTTACATGCTGGCCATGTTGGCATACTGTACATTGCACCTAGGACAGTTGCTACTGCTATGTATTGACAGCAACACGCACTTCCCTAGTATGGACTCCCATGTACCCACACATGCTTGGCCATGCAGTACGCATAGCTGGGTGACACATTACACGACACATACCATACCTACACTACCCTCGGCATGCACCACACCTCCATGTGTCTGTGTGCTATGCCTACACACATCCCCCCTCTGTTTGCTGAACATCCATGCTTCTCAGCCCTGCTAGCCACACCCTAGACTCACGACCATTGCAGCATGCATGGTACATATGCTCTACAGCCGGTACTACCGACATCCACTGACAGAGGTAGTTGATGGCATGGCACCCCGTACGATGGACAGTCTACATGACTATGCCGACACATCACAGTGCACTTCCGCTACATTTACGCACTGGTAGGGACCATGCTATTCCACACAGAGACATGGTGGTACTGGCCTTTTCACAGACGCCACGGTGGTATTCCTGTTCCATGCACACGTGCTGTATGGGCACATGTGCAGGCTGTTGCACGGTAGTTATGTTCACATGTGTGTGGTGTGTCACTTGACAGTCATGGTGTGTCCTCATGGTGCATCACATACTCCACAGCTAGCTACCTACACATGACTGCCATACATTGCAGTGTGGGCCCTCACGCAGTGTGCTGGTATGTCTCTGCTGTTTGGCTACATCCACATTCAATGCAGCATACAACACTCATGCAGGCATTGCCAACACAGATGTTGCTGGCATCGTGCCTGCCAATGGGGTACCTACCAACAATACACACTCTCACTCACTACAGGGTTCCATTCCATGCCTGGACATTGTATTAACCCTGTGGACACATACATAGTACTGCCATGCACACGTTATGTCCGAGAACACGGTCCCAATGTCACCTCCGATCTCCGTAGTTGTTGTATCCCGCCAACCTGGCTGTTACATGTCTCTGCAGCAGCACACTGCATTGACTGCTAGCCCATTCATGTACGTTGTGTACCCTGACCACCACACTACCACATCTATCACACTACACATGGGTGGTACTGCATTGCACGTATGGGGCTGCATTTGTACACCCATGACTGGGCCATTCAGTATGGCACTGGGCCACATCCTCACATACATGCTTCACACACTCATTGACGACCTCCATGCCTTTACTGGCACCCTTGTTGGGCTTCTGTGCGCCACAGCACACCACATCCACATGCTGGCCACCTGTCATACCATTGCATGGGTGGTTGGTGTGGTACAGAGGGTATCAAATCAGACATTATCCGCTCTTTGCCCTTCAGCACCATTCCACTTTATGGTATTGCCAATGTACACATCCAGCATCACATCGTACCCTATGTCTCAGGATGTTACGCCATGTGCCTCCTGTACAGGTCACACAGTGGTGCAGGCATATCATGCTAACTACAACAAGTCAGGTGTGACATTGCACAGTTATCAGTCATGTGGCCCCTCATGCTCACTATTTGCTTACATACACTACATGCTGTCACAGAGTATTGTCCATGCCTACATATACCACATCTACATACCTGGCAGCATTCTAGCTCATCCTACTCATATTGCTAACAACCATACAGGTGTCAGTGTGGCAGATATATCATGTAGATATCATTGCATCAGTTACATCACACTTAGTGCATACACATCACCTTTGCATAGTGACAGTCATGCAGTGTGTATCACATGGATACTGTCCCTATACATGCATATCACATTGTACATGGTTGCTGTACACACATGCCCCACATGGTGCTGTGATTGCCATATTCCACTATGGCGTGGGTACACATGTTCAGGGCCACGCATTTCTGGACCGTATGTCTAGCTGATACATTGGGTGCCCTTGTACCTGTGCCATACACACATGTACACGCGGGCAGTGTTACAATAACACATATGTGGTGTACCTTACACAATGGATACAACTTAACATGTCTCAGTAAAGTCATGCCGTGATGTCTACCCGGCTCAGACAGTTTACATATGCAAATGACAGTCATGAAACACATCTGTACTCACCTGCATACCACTAACACATGGTGTCATCTACTCTGCCATGGGCCATGTTCTCCGCATTACTGATGCATGTAGTACTCCTACATGGCGTTTGCAGAGGGCAGGGTGGGAGGAGCACTCCTGCATGTGTGCACACATGCCACATTGCTCAGCCTGGGCGTCTGTGTGACCTCCACAGACTGGACACACACCGTGCTGTGGGACATAGGTCCTGTGCACATCCCACAGGGACACACTGTGTCACTAGTCATGTGATAGCTCCCTTGCTGGTAGGGTGACACAGACCCATGGTACCACCACAGCGGAAGTACTGTATAGACATACAGTTGACATCCACCTCTGCCGCTCAGTGGACACTACCATGGGGGGGTGACACTACTGTGTACATTGCACATGTGTTTACACACGGCCCTGCCAGACATCATTGTTGCACACATTGCATCTGCTACGGAACGTTTGGACATGGTTACTTGCTGTTCCCTCCATTTCGGGTACCTATTCTGCTACTACTCTGTCCCATATGTGCAGGCCATACATATCGTGTTTATGTACATAACATTAGGCCATCCCTCCATCATGCATGCTATGCCTGTGATACTGTCTATGATTTCTGAACATATCCATCATGACAGCTTTGCATTACACATATTTGACATAGTCACCCCTACTGCGAGGGATAAGTGCACGTTGTGCGCACATTCCGTATGACATCAACGGTATATGCCCATGTACATGTGTGCTGTGACACTATACATACATGTCCTATCCCCTGCTGTGGCACTTCATTGTTCGATATCCACTGACAGCATCAGCGTGGGTGGTGGCATTGTTCTGTGTTTGGAATCCCTATGGCGGACCTTGGGTTATCACGGCTATGTACATGTTGTCCCACTGCTGTGCACACGTTGTCCACAGTCATTGGTATGCTCCGCGGCTTAGCATTACATAACCACCTTTCACCACTCTCTGCCTGATGGACAGGTATCTTTACTTACACACATCGTTCACATACAGTGCAGATTAGTCATACATATCATGCGTTACACACCAGTACATCTCGTGGGTTCGACATACCTTTCCGGCCTTTGCTTCTGTATTCGTCAATATTTACCTCTAACTCCTTGCTTTTGATTCACTTTGTGTTTGGTATGAACATACGGTGTGAATATCCAGGGAGTCTTCCTTTTATTCGTCGTCACCTGAGGCATGTGGGTTCATCACGCCAATAGCTGTTCCTCGGTGTGTAGTTATGCGCATATCACTGGTGATCCTCCTCCATTAAATGCGTTACCCGCGAAACTAGGCCATGGTTCATTCCTCGTGTGGCCGTTGGTTATTTGCACTAACTTCGTGGGGATGGTATGTATTGTATCATGTTTGTGTGACTGCATACGCTATGTGTGGTGTCAGGTACATTACGCTGTGGTGTTAGCCGTGGATTGTGTGTGTTGGGTATGGTATTCTGTTCAACATGTGGGTGTCCGTGTCCTGGCAGCGTCTGTCGATGGCGTTGTGCATTCAGATGTGTAACATAGCTGTTATATTCCTGTACACAACGGATGCAAGGATGCATCAGCTGCTGCTAGTGTTTCCCACGTGGCTTGTTGCGGGTATGCCGCTATCATTGACTGCCTGTATGTTTTTGCTACGGTTTTGTCTGTTATCCCTTTGATATGTACGATGGGGTATATCTGCGGATGTGGGTGGCCAGTGCGGGTGTGGGTCTTGCATTTATACATACAAGATATGCTTGTGTGTGTGCTCCATTCCTGCTTGGGGAGCTGCAGGTTACCTGTCTGTTGTTCTGGGAATGTTTGTTTTGTTGATGTCGTGTGGTGTCGGTATCGCCTGCATGTGTGCTTCCTGCATGTATTCCTCCTTCACATCGGTTATATATCTGCAGATGTTCGTCCGTGCCTACTATCCATTGGCATTTTGTCACTGATAGTTACGGTGATTGTGGTCCTGTACTTGGGACGGCCTGTATGCTACCGGTAGCCTCCTATTCGTGTGGCGCTTGCTTACTTAACGGTCGTGGAACACACAGCGGTATTTACGGGACCGTAAGTGTCCACGATCGGTGCCGGGATAGCACATTCGTATTTTCGCCTTACATGCCTGATGCTGTGTAACGTTGCCGACGTATCGTGTTGAGTCTACCATATGGCCGCCATACATACGGTCATGGTTTGTACATGCGTCCTTTGCATCTCCTGTTGGCTATGGCCCTGTGGTACATTCTGGGACATTTCCGCTTTGCATCGTTTTACGTCGCCACGCACCTAGCCACTGAGGAGATGTCAGTACTACTTTGTGGGTACTGCTGTACATACGCCTATGGTTCCTGTACTGTATGACTACGCATGTTATTACACTCCGCCTGTGACATGTCACCTACATACACATTTTACAGTGGCACACACATTACACACACACAGCGGAACACACGACAACCTCACCTCACACATACACATATTGCCGCCATAGCTCTCAACCTTCCATTTCCAAAATGAGGAACACACACATTCATAATGTGGAACACATGGGCAAAATGTAAAACACATACTAATGGCTTACTAACAACTTCAGCTAAGAAGGTCATAGGATGGTTAAAATATGCTGATTTACTTACAAAGAAGAACCTTTAATGAATTACTATGATTAATTTCTATTTACCAGGATTTCATTTAAATACATTCCTAACAATGAATGTGGGACAGACTCTTTCAATGTGGAACTTTGAGGAACTGCGAGGAACATGAACTGTTTTAGACCCCAAATGAGGTCGTTCCTCATAATGACGTACACTTGACAGGTATGATTGCCGCTTCGCCGACGGTTGCACAGTACCTACGTTGGCTGCATCGCGGCGGTGTGTACTCCGCACTCATATCCTATGGATATGACACGCACATATCCCGTTACTGTACCGTGGCCTGGCGATCGTCCCGACCCGCGGATATGTATTGATGCAGGTTGACATTTCCATGGCTGGCCCTGCTCTGCCCACCCTCCCGGATGATCGGGTTGTCGTTCACTATGTTTACTATGTGGAGATTTCGCGTCTTACTTATCTGTAAACTTGCATCCCTGGGTTCCATATTAACCTGTTGTACTTTATATCTGTGTATGTGTACATATATTTCTACGTGTGTACTGATATCTATTTCCGTATCTGTGTATGCACATAAGTACATATGTAGTCGACTTGCGGCGACAGTGGCAGCATACGGCTACGCCGTCTACTGTAGAACCGGTGTGCGGTTGAGGTGTTGGCGTTCCATGCTCTGCTGGCTATTGGGTGTGCAGTGTTTGGGTGGTGCCTTTGTTGGAGTCTCACATAGGTCCGCCCATACGGTACACATTACGGGCGGACATGTTTGTGTGGCGTCCATTTCACTGTGTGTGCAGGTAAGGAGGTGTCAGTCCATGGGGCCTACGCTGTCAAAGTATGTGCTATGCGTTCCCTCTTTGCCAGGGCGTAGGCATATTGGGTACGCCTCCGTCTACCTACTGGGGCTGGCACAGTGTGTTCATGGCTGAACGCCCTGTGCCTGTGCTTGCCTTGGCAGTTGTGGCGGGCTTGGTGGCCCTACACCATTATGTCCCTGCAGCAGCTGTTTCCGCAGAATCATATTGTGTAGCATACAACATACTATGAATATGTGGGCACATGTGCCTGGAGAGTACTGCAAGGCTCCACCGGATGTATCCAAGCACCGGAACCGTGATTTCAACATCCCAAACACACGCTCTATGATTATTCTGGTTTGTGCGTGTGCCTCATTATGGCGTTCTTGCATGTGTGTGTGTGCATTTCTGATGGGTGTCATCATCCACGGCTCCAGTGCATAGCCAGCATCCCCACAAGGTGACCTTGTGTGATGTCCCCTGGCGAATACCTGATACAGCTGTGAGGCATGCCAGATATGGGAGTCGTGGTAGCTTCCAGGGCTGCCAGCACACACATCCATGATAATGCCCTGCGCATTGCACACGACTTGGCAATTGATGGAGGGGTATCCCTTGCGGTTTATGTAGCGTCTACCCTGCTCCCCGGGCGGTGACTTGATTTCTATGTGCGTACAGTCTATCGCACCCAGTACCTCCAGGTATTGTGCCACACGGTGGAAGTGGCGCATATTGCTAGCCAACTCCTCCTGAGATCTGGGGAAGTTTATATACTCATGGGCATGTCGTAACATGGCATCCAGGAACTGGTGTAGTACCCTGGATGCTGATGCCTGTGAGATACCCATTATATCCCCGGTTGGCCTTTGAAAGGTACCTGTAGCCAGTATTCGCAAGCTCACACATACCTTTGTGTCCACTGGGATGGGCTCCCCTCTGTTGTCTCTTGTTCTCAGGCGTGGCGGCACAGCTCCACTATTTGCTGTAACGTGTCCCTGTCCACCCTGTAGTGCTCTACTATCTCCAGGTCTTGCAGCCCCTGGTAGGTCACCCTTGGCCTGAACACTCTCCTTCTCCTATGAGGCCTACGGTAGTTGTCGGCACCCTCCTCCGCAACTCCGTCTGTCTCTGACACATACCTATGCATCACGGCCATGGCGGCACCCAACATATACATATTAAAAGTTCCCCGTGTGTTTACACCCTACGGTGCGGCGTTTGGGAAATTGCACTGTGTGTTGTGTGCATTCACACTTTATACTGTTGTGCTGTATACCCAGTGATGTCATTGGGTGTGTCTGTGCAGCCGTATCTGTGGATTATCTTCGGTGTTTTACCGTTGCAACTGCAACGGTATTGCCTTTAGTGTTACATTACAGTTGCCTGCATTGGCTTAGCTTTGCATCTTACATTACTGTTTCTGCACGTTGCACCTACTATTGCCTGCAGTGCATCCTGCAGGCACATGGCATATGATGCATTTTGTCTGCCGCCACCGTTATGCTACCTCTGTACTTGGCTGTGCTATTTCGGTTCTTTGCTCTTTGCATTTCTACTACATCCCCTACTATCTTTGCATTCCTATGCCTCCCCTTTCCCGTTATGCAGGTGTCTGCATGCAGAGTTGTCAGCTGCCGCCGTTTGCCCTTCCTGGATTGATTGGTGTTGATTGCTCATTACGGCTCCAATTACACTGCTTCCGCATTTCCTCATATTCTCCGCATTACCTTCCTATATCCATGGTTGTTGACGGGGAGGCCGTCACATGACTGGGTTGGGGAACGTAGTCATCCTCGTGCACATGCATCTATGCGGGCATTATGTACTCTCAGCGCATCTATTTCCTCACACGCCGATCCTGCTGCTGTGATGTGCATTGTACAGCCCATGTTTGCTGGCCTCCAGTGTGCTTCCTCCTACAGTGGCACACCCCTCTGTGATTGACATGTATCCCGTGTAGGCCACTCCTCGTTGTACTACCGCTCGCCGTTTGCTCCATCCTTACACCGGCGCGGTTTTGCGATTCACTATTATCTGCCTCATTTGCATGGCATTGACTGCTAATACATGGTTCTGGCCGAACACTGCCGCCACTCCTTGACAATCCTTGCGCTGGGGTTGAGGCTTTCCATACATACTATGGTGTGTGGTGGCTGTGCATCTGATGTGTATTATACTGCTCTTTTAGGACATTCTCATATTATTTAATTGTTTTGCACCTTCTGTGCACATATCCGGGGGTTCTGCTGTGGTTTCTGCGTACATAACATTTATGTCATTATTTACAGTTTGTGCATGTTTTCTTTGGACATTCTCGGTGCCTTTCGCCATTGGCATATTGCACCTGTCTGATACCTGACGTTGACAGCCTTCCATTACTCCTTGGTCATGTTTGGCTAAATGTAAACCGTTTTTTTTGGTTTACATTGCCGTGCCCTTACGCTACGCCTGCCCAACTTCGTGGATCGCTATTTGCCTTCATTTGCATGGTGCAATACCGCACACAGTGTGATTAGCATACCTACGCCGGGGGCGGCGCAGGTCCGGCGCACGCCGGTAGTGCACGTGGGATTGATTCATACCTGAATCGCTCGGTGGCCATATTTGGCTTTATAACGCCGACGCTATGCGGGCGCCTGGCACAAGGTTCATGAATCCTGGGGTTAGTGTTATGTCAATCACCTCAAGCTTTTGGTCAAGAGTTATTTCCTTGTTTTGGCTCTCCCAATACTTGGAGTATAGAATTTTGTCATGGTGTTTTATTTTTGTTATTAAACTGCAAGCGTTTGATAGCATTTTAGTCCTTGACGAAAGCTGAGTTATTAATTGTTGATAAAGTTGAAAATCTAAAGGCGTCACTTTGACCTTATCTGTAAACAGAATTACTAGGTATAATATTTGTTTGACACTTATGTAATATTTTTTGTTGACTGCCAAAGATGTTATAATAGAATCAAATGGGAGATTTTTCATTTTAATAAAGTCCCAAACAATAAAGTTCTTGATGAGAGAACATTTGTCTAAGTTTAACGTGTTGTTGTTTAGTTTGAAGTTGGGATTTAAGTGAACTGGTTGAGCCATCATTAAGGAGTTTTTTAAATCTAGAGATGTTATGAGCTTTTGAAAACTGACAATATTTTTTATTAATAAAGGATGAATCTTAAAATCTTTAACAGTTTTAGTATTAAGGAAAATAATTGCTTTTGGGTTGAGCTTGGATGCTATTAGGTGTGAATGGTAGATTTTTTTCCCCAGGGGATTCCAAACTTTATTTAAAGGTTCGAAGTTAGGTATGTGTATAATACAACTGGCATTTATTATATTATAATATGTTAGGAAGTCAGGGAGGCTCATATCTCCTTTTTCTTTATATAGTTATATATGTGTTTCTATAAATATATGTATATATATATATATATATATATATATATATATATATATATATATATATATATATATATATATAGATACACACATACACACACACACACACACACACACACACACACACACACAAACAAACACAGGTGCACACGCATGCATAAACACATTGCTTTGTAAGGGAAAAATATTTTAAGATATAGTTATATGAAAACATCCACTTAAATCCTAAAAGTTACATGTAGTTGAAGTAAAAATGAGTTATCCTTTTGCTATCTTTGGGACTATAGTACTTGTGTGCTGTCTATTGCTTAAGTAATGACAATTTGGAAACTGAAAAGCTCATAAAGTAGTGTGTAAAGAGTGTTGTAGAAAGATTTCTAATCACCCTTGGATCCTTCTCTTTTCTTCTTTTTCCCAAGAAACCATAACTTGGCAATGTTATAATAACCTTTCTTTGTGTAATAGTCATAGTACTGTCATTAGAAATTTAAGTTGCTTAAAATAATCTGTGTACAGTATTTTGTTCACCTTTCACTGTATTTTGTTGAAACTTTTCACTAGGATTCACAGGCTTTATTCACTCTGGAACAGTAGATAGTATATCTCCTAATATCTAAAACTAATATCTAATAGTAGTATCTAGCAATTAATACAAATAAATTGTTTAAACACCTGTCTAGGATCTATAACAATACACTTGTCTATTATGTGCTTTAAATGAAGGTGTCATCTACTTTGTATTGGAAAAGTAATCTTCTAGTATTAAATATGACAGCTCTAAAATTCTCCTTAAAATGTCATCCCCACCAATATTATGAGGCTTATGTTATCTATCTTATTTAGCTAGTACATGTAAATGTTTATATTCTTGTATAATCAGTTTATTGTTAACATAGAGCAGGAAGTTTTAGTGTGTCTAGTCAGATGGATCTTGGAACGATAGAAGTTTTTTGTATAATAGTTAGAACTGTAAATAGTATTCCATTATCTCTTTCAGATAGTAGTAGGATGTGGATATGCACGGGGAGAGGTCTGAAAGGGGTGGTTGTCACTTTCTCTTATTACCACTATTTGTTTGACCTATCTAAAAACGCCCTTAAATATTGGTACCTTGGTTATATAATCCTCTACAAATCAAACATCTCTTTTCATCCTATCTAACTCTATTAATAAATATCAGATTACCAAAATAACTCCCTAATGGTATCACTGGAATCATGGAATGTTAAGGGTCTACAAAATAATAAGAAAAAGAACCTAGTGTTGCACTTAATCTACAAATCCATTTTCGCGATAACTCTTATTCAAGAAACTCACAGGACAAAAGAACAATGGAAAAAGGATGCCAGAAAGAAATGGATTAAACGAATAATAGCTTCATGGAACTGCACAGATTCTAAAGGGGTAGCCATAATTGTTAAAAACTCTTTTAAAGACTCATTAATAGCAAGCAGGTGTGATCCTAACGGAAGGTGGTGTTGCCTAATATGCTCTATTCCCTTCTGCAATGAAGACATCCTTATGTTAAATGTTTACAGTCCTTGTATGTACCAGTCCTCTTTCTTATATCAAATGTATACACTTCCAGAAAAATTTCATAATCATATACTGATTTTGGGTGGGGACTGGAACATGACTAACAGACCTGAACTGGATAAGACATGCAAGGCTAACAAACAACCCGCAGGTCTTACTACCCTCTTAGGTGACTTAATAGATGACTTTAATCTATGCGATCCATTTGAATCCTTCAGAGAAGACTCTTCAATTAGTAAATATAAATTTTTTCAGCGTATCACAAATCATGGTCTAGGTTAGACTTCTTTCTAATCTCAACCTTTTTTTTTAAACTATGAAATAAATTACAGCAGCGACCCCAGAACTCTTTCTGATCATGCCAAAATCAATCTTATAATAAATGCGACTAGATCAGACTCCTATGGCCAAATCCTATCAAACTGGTCCTTCAATTCAAATCTTCTAAATAATAAGAATCTCTGTCAAGTTCAGGAATTCCTATCCCACACAACAAATTCCTTAGACAATTCAGACATTCCCCAAGTCATCCAATGGGCTGCAGCTAAGGCTACACTCAGAGGAATTCTGATTCAAAAAGCATCCCTAATCAAAAAACAAGTTACTTTGCTTGTATTGACATTAGAAGCCGAACTAAAAAGATTAGAGTTAGAACTACAAAGTACTCCTTAGATGTAGAAAAACAGATGATCTCTCTGCAAAAAGCAATTACATGAAGTCCATCTAAAACATTATTCTCTCACAGAACTCAGACTCCTTCACAGATATGCTGAATGGGCTTAAACCCCTTCTAGACTACTGGCCAGGATAATAAATATCAAACCTCCACCCACTAGAATAAAACAAATTAACCATAATGGCAAGTCTTTCTTCTTGGACAAGGAAATCATTCATGTTATTGAAGAGTTGTATAAAGAGGTCTATGGACCTCAAGAACTTGCTGGAGATGTCTCCACTGACTTCTTCTTGGATGACTTAGAATTCCCAAAATTAAATGACACCCATAGATACTCCCTTAAGGCACCAATATCCACTGATAAAATCCTCTTAGTCAAAAATAAACTGAAACCAGGAAAAGCCCCAGGTCCCGACGGATATGTAGCAGAACTTTATAAATCCTTCAAGCAACTTTTAGCCCCTCTTTTACTTAAAGTCTACAATTATATAATACAATTTGGCAAATCTGATTTATCCATAAACATTTCCAAAACTATTTTTATACAAAAATCTAAAGCCAATAATTTTAGCCCAAACGACTATCGTCCAATTGCTTTAATCAATCTAGATATAAAAAGTCTATCATCAATTCTCGCTTATAGATTAAATAAAATAGTACCTCACATCATATCTCATGATCAGTTAGGGTTCATGAATAACACACTGACCATAGAAGCCATAGCCAACATGACAATGAATGACAAATCCCCCAAATATGCACTCTCAGTAGACGCTCAAAAAGCCTTCAATAGGGTCAACTTACACTTTCTTTTCAAGATTATGAAGCGCTTTGCCTTCCCTGATGAATATATCAATATGGTCAGAACCCTTTATAACAAGGCATCTACCACACTAAACATAAATAAAAAGAATTCAAACCTAATTCAACTAATCAACGGCACAAGGCAGGGATGTCTGCTCTCACCTTACTTATTCAACCTTTATCTTGAAGTCCTTCTCCTGAAATTAAGTCAAAAAATATTTCAACACTCTGTCTACATCTCTAAAGTTCTAGTGAAATATAGTGCCTTTGCAGATGATTTAAATATTTACTTTGAATTTCCCTCGACCGACCTAGAAAAGATCTTAAGCACTATCGACAAGTCTTCACTAATCTCAAATTATGCCATTAACCCAAATATATCAATAATCTATCCATTAAATCCCCTTGGACGCAAAGAATTCTTCATACCAGAAACAAAGATCAAAGTTAACTATTTACTCACATATTTGTGTATAGTTTTCACCCACCCCCAACAGGAACTAATTAAAAATAATCTCTCTAAAACGTGGTCTACAGTCATGAAAGATCTTTCAAGATGGAAAAACTTAAACCTCATCCCTACTTTCTAAGTCAGCAATTATAAAAATGAATATCCTTCCTAAAATACTCTTCCATTTCTATCCCATCTACCAGATTATCCCAAACAGTTTCTTCTCGAAAATGGAAACTACACTAGCAAAATTCATATGGTATCCCAAGAACACTAGGATCAGCTTTTCCAGACTAACCCTTCCCAAAGGGGATCCAGTATCTGTCTGCCTGGGTTGACAGACCACGATGCCTTGCCAGAGATGGCATGCACCTGTCACCCCTGGGATTCCTTATACTGGCTAAGGCTCTTTCCATCCATATAGTGCCTTTTTTAGGCAAGGTTCAAATGACAAATTCACCACCGTAACAGGAACAGGCAAGCAAAAACTGAGGGTAATGCTACTCAATGCTAGAAGTCTAAATCTCAAAATGTACTCCCTCTAGCCACTTCTTAAAATGGAGAACATCGATATCTGTGCAGTGACTGAGACCTGGTTCAATGGTCCAGAGTGCACACCTGTATTACCAGGCTATAACTCATACCACATTTTTCAGCCATATAACCTGGACCGGAACACCAAAGGTGGAGGTGTGTCCATATTCATTAAGGATATCCACACCTGCAGACTAGTTGCTTAGCATAATGCATCTGAGGTTATCCAAGTGCAACTAACTAACTAACTCTGGGTAAAACTCCAATCCAAACTGTAGCTTGCTACAGATCCCCCACCATGCCCCAGGATTCCCACTCCTCTTTTCTTGATATACTGGAAAATATTAGGGTTCAACCAAACACCCTAATAATGGGCGATTTCAACTACCCCACCATTAACTGGGAAAACTACTCATGTACCAACTCCTTCACTCAACGCTTTCTGGAATTCATAAATTCCAAAGCCCTAGATCAACTTATCCACACCACCACCAGGGGCAACAATATTCTAGACCTAGTCATTACCAGCATGAGTGACCAATGTTCCACACCTGAAGTCAACTCCTCGTTGGTCAGAAACGACCATAAGCTAATCAACCTAGATATCCACATCCCAACCCCACCCCTCATTAAGGTAACCATGGTAAAAAATTTCTCCAAAGCCAACTTCATGCTTCTTAAGACAGAAGTGGTGAACTTCATGACACCCATGCAGATGGACAATACAGTTACAACTGCTGAATCATACACAAATGCACTCTATAAGCACTTACACGAGTGCACGGATCATGCTATCCTGAACAGAACCAAGACGCTATCCTCCAAAAAAAGGAAGCCAATCTGGTGGTCCCCTGCCATAAACAAATCCTACAACAGAAGGAAGAAACTGTTGCAAATGAGAGTAAAATCCCATGACTGTGGGAGCTCCCTGGTCAGCCTCAGTAAGAAGCTAAGATCCCTTATAAGATCCTCCAAAGCTAGCTACGAAAACAAAATCACCACTGATTCTAAAGACAACCACAAAGCATTCTATAGCTATGTCAGGAATCTCAGTGACAACACCCAGATCTGCTCTGAGTTACAGCACAACGGCATGAAAATTACAGAACCAACTGATATTGCCAACATCCTGGCAGATAGGTTCAATGCTAACTTTACCCCCCTCTCACCCCCTAAAGGGCCCATATCTATACTGGAATAATGCAGAGTCCCTGTAATCACAATTACGCAGGTAAAAGCTGCACTCTCTAAAGCCAAAAACACAGCATCCATGGGACCGGACAACATCCCAGGCTGCGTTTTACACAAACTTCAGAACAAACTGGCTCCCCACCTAAGCACCATGTTCAATCACAGCCTCACATCAGGCTTTTTGTCCACTGAATGGCGCACAGCAACAGTTATCCCACTCCACAAAGAAGGAGCCACTACTGATCCTGGGAACTATCACCCTATTAGCCTGATGAGCCTGGTATGTAAGGCCATGGAACGTATCATCATGGAACTCAGAAGCAAAGACATTGGTAATCTCCAAACGCTGGAACTCACCCAGTTCGGGTTTGTGAAAGGCAGATCACGCCTCCTGAACCTGATCGACTTCTTTGAGGCAGTCACCAAAGCTGTAGGCGAGGGTAAGGTGGTTCACACAGCCTATCTTGATCTCACCAAGACTTTTGACACCATCCCCCATTCTGGAATTATAGATAAACTCACTAAACTAGGTATAAATCCTTACATCATAAGATGGGTTGCCAACTGGCTCACTGACAGAACCCACCCACTGTAAAAGTTGCAGAGTCCAAATCTGGCTTCAAACCAGTTACAAGTGGAGTACCACAGTATTCAGTCCTGGGACCTCTCCTGTTTGGTAGCTACTTCTCTGAAGTGCAGGCTAACACAGAAGGCCTTTGGCTACAAAGTTCGCAGATGACTGCAAACTAGGAGCCATAGTCGAGTCCCAAAATGATGTGGACATCCTACAGAAGGGCCTCACTGACACAGATGCCCGGTGTCAAAGCCGTGACCTCAAGCTCAATGCCAAAAAGTGCACTGTCATCTCCTTTTGTAAAAACTCTGTACCCATGAACTACTACATAGACGGCAGTTTACTTAACGCCAAATGTTTGATAAGAGACCTTGGGACCCAGGTGGACAGTAGTCTCTCCTTTGATAATCACATCGCCACAGTAGTCAGGAAATCCTTCTACGTGGTGCACCTCATCACAAAAGGGTTCTCATCCAGGAAAAAAAAGGTCATTGTTCCCCTCTACTCGACACTTATTAGACCCATTATAGAGTACAACTCCACTTTTGGAATGTACCTCACAAGACATCTGCAGCAGCTGGAAAGGCCACAGAAGTACCTCACAAAGAGGATTACTGGCCTCAAACATATGCCCTACACTGGTCATCTCAAAAAACTCCAGCTTTACTCCGTAGCATCTCGCCTGCTCCAAGGTGATCTCTGCCTAACATATAAAGCTATATCAAACCCAGAGCTGTTAGACATGCTGCACCTAATGAAATCTCAATCCCTCCAAGCTACACGCTCTAGGGACCTAAACCTTGTCACCACAATAAACAGGACATGCTGGAGGGATAGATTCCTGTCCCAGAGACTTCCCATACTCTGGAACAAGCTACCCATCTATATCAAGCAAAGTTCCTCATTAGCATTCTTCAAGAAAAATCTTGATGAGTGGATGGAAAATAGGAAATACACCCCGGGGATCACTTCTGTGGCTCTGCTCAACAGGGGCACAGGAAAATAATTTTTTTGGGTGGCATAAGCCAGGGAACCTTGTTGGCTAGGCTTACTTAGGCCTTTGGGCCAATAGCCTAGTACCTACCTATGAACCTATGAACCTATGAACTGATATGCCTAACAAGGGACTTATTTTTAATTAAGTACTAAAAATAAAAGTCTAAAACTTATGAGAACAGTGACCTAACATTTGACTAGCATGTCTCTATTATTGTAAGAAAGTCCTTATATATTTCATAGTTTATAAACAAATGGATTGTGTCTAGATCTAGGGATGTCATTGTTACCCTTTACTTAGCCCTTATTAGGCCAGTCATTGAATATAATGCCCTATTTGGCATGTATCTGTCCAGACATATGCAACAACTGGAATGCCCACAGTGATACCTTACTAAAGGATACAAGGCCTAAATGACATATCCTACATGGACTAACTCAAAGCACTGTCACTAAACCTGGTATCCTACAGACTGCTAAAAGTTTACCTGTGTCTGGCATACAAGGTATCTGCCAACCCATTACTGACAGATTTACAGAGGATTAGCAAGTCAAATGGCACTAGAAATACTTAGTCTAAGAATCAAAACTACTTCTGCAACATCAACAGAATGTTTTGGAGGGACAGGTATGTCTCGCAGTGAATACCACTGCTGTGGAACAGACTCCCCATCCACATAAAACAAAGTTCATCCCTGTCCATATTCAAGCACAATTTAAATCTATGGATGGGATGGGAGGTGAAGCAGAAAATTTAACCCAGGACTGTCCCCTGTACTACTAATGGAAACACACAGTTCCTAAATACTTTATCCTGTGTATGGGTCCTCTCAAATTATCTATGGTATGACCCCAGTTATTCTCATTAGGGGTAATATATAACTATCAGCTATGGGATGGGTAAGGCCAATCTAAAACCAAATAGGGTAGATTATTTAGAGCACAAGAAGTGAAACTGGCTAGGCTTAAAATGGTCTACAAGGACAGCTAGCCTAGTACTTACCTATGAACCTATGAACAAAAGTATTAATCTTAACCAAGCTGTAAGCAATGCATGTACATCTGCTGTCCCTAATTGAAATGCGGTTGTTAACTAAGCTGATAACAATGAAACTGTGAATGCTGTGCCTTTCAAAACTGTAAATTCTAAGCAACGTTTGTTATACCTGTAGAATCAAGCTTTTCTACTATGCTATAACTAAGTTAAATGTACAGAATGGATGGATGAATGAGAAGGAATTTAAGGGGTTATTACATTCTGGAAGCATGAATACAAGTGTTATAGAATCTTAGGTCTGGAAGTCTAAAACTTACAATAAGGCTTATCACAGTTTAATTTCTCAAAGTATGTTGGATTTCTATTACCATGAAGAGAATGGACCTCATTCCTATGTCAGCGTACAATTACAGTTCATGAAATTAGTATTGTTTCAGTCTTTGATTTTAACCAAGAGTGCTCTTCTCTGCTTCTGCAATTGCATGGAATTGCCTACTTCTGTAATTCATACAGGATTACATGTATTGGTATAATTAAGTATGAATATAAATTATTTTTTATTAAACTTGTTGATGTTGTTGCTAGTGGAACTGTCTGCAAAAAGGTGCTATAAAAGAAAATGCTAGGAAGTAGGATCAGTTACTTTCTTATCTCCTGTTTGTTGTAAGAGAGGTACCCCGAGCATCAAAAGGGTTTTACCCCATTGGAGATAGTAAATGCAGGACATTTCCAATAGCCAAGGATGTTTAGTAAGAAAAGAAAAACACTTTTAAAATTGGGATAATGCACTGCATAAACTTAAGAAAAGAGAAAAGCACAGCAAAGCAACACTGTAAACAAAACTAAAACACTTATCAAGCTGACTACACAAACTTTCAAAATGTATTTCAAAATCATGTGCCAATAGTTACAGAACATATACAAAGGTAATATAAAACACAGCAGAGGTTATATAAGAAAAATATAAGAATGATGCCAGATTCAATGTGTTCAGTGCAGGGAACATACTAATGTTACAACCCTCTCTGTTAAAAACAACTTCTTGGCAAGATGATCTTTTGAACTGATTGAGAAAATAAACAATGTGAACTAGAAATCAAGATAGACTGGAAAAGGCAGATCAAAGCAGATTTATTCCATAACTGTGGTAAAACCATGAAGGGATGCTAAAGCATTTGTAGTTTGTCTGGGGGCTGTGGTTGATTCTAATAGTAATATACCAGAGAATAGTATTTCTCCTTGTTCAAGTAGATGAGACTTTGTCTAAGGCCCAGAAACTGGAAATGAAATAATTATTTTTGTTAAATAAAGAGCCTTTCAGATCTACCTGGCAGTACAAATTTAATTCAGCCCACCACATCAAAACAGAGTCTCAAAGAAAGAAAAAGTGAGGAACTGAGAATGTTGTTTAAATTGGGAGTTCTAGATGTGTGCAGGTTAGTCACATGTCTGATACCCAAAGTAGATAAATTCATGCACAGGTTAAGCAAAGCATGGAATCTGATCAGCCTACATGTAGCCATAGTGTGTCACATAACATGACAATCGGCATGAATGGGATATCCAGGTCGTGTGATCCATTCAAAATAATATAGAACCCAGACCTTTGTCTCTCAGTTCAGATAGACAATCACTTGGGAAGAGACATTTCCCTTTTTCATGCTGAAGAGACGCTTGCCTCAGTACAGAGAAAACATTTCCATTGGAATGGGGACTTCTACCACTGGTGACTGCAGCATTTGATTTAGGTCGAACTTGTGTGAAAAATGTTACAGTTTTGCATTTCTTGTTCCCAAGGAAAGTTTTGGTTTTATTTAATGCCTTGTCACTATAAATAATGTGCATGAGATTTGAGATATCTGCCTACTATATAGTTATTTATACCAATTAAAAGGTGTAATTGTGACCAGCTGCCACAAAGAATAACATTTTTTTTTTTACAATCTCGGCTCTGAGTGTGTCATCCACAATTCAGACTGCTAAAATTCCCTCAAACCCCATCATCTTTGCATACTCACTAAATGCTAAAGGAACAGTTCAAGCAATATACATGCAAAACACATACACTGCCCAAGGATGCCAGCCAAACTAAAGCAATTCCAAAATTTAAACCAGCACTAATTTAAAAAAAATGTAAAATAAAATAAGGAAAAGTGAAATGCAGACCTTATGTGAAAAAAAATCACACGCATTGGATAAGCAAATAAAAGTATACACCCTCCCCCCAAAAAAGAAAAAAAGAAAAATGCCCATGTAAAGCAATCACCAGAAAGTCAATTCATCAACTTGGGAAAAAATTCAAAACAAAATAAAATAATATAAAAATGCTGAACATAAGTAGCCAATCAGAAAACGGCATTAGCACTAAAATGTATTTGATTCTAATCATTCAAATTAAAATTAAACTAGCTTAAAACATAATACAACTAAACTGTGAAGGTAACAAATCTTGACACAAACATTTCTATACTACCAAAGTACATAAGAATTAACCAAAATTAAAAAAAGAGAAAAAGATTAAAAAGTACTTCACCCACATTAGATGGTCCTTATGCAAGTCACCTAATGTCTAGTTATTATCAAGTTAGGCAATTAGACAAACCCATCGATGCACATTGGAAACACTACTCTAACTTAAAAAAAATCACAGAAAAAAAGGGTAAATGAAATATAAGTGGTCCAGTTATTGTGGTACATGAAAAGTCTTGTACTTTAGGATTAGGGAGCTGAAATTCAGGAGTTGTAGCTTTTCCATTCATAACATTTCTCCTAAACATACAGTACAAGATAGTTTATACATCACAATTTAAACTGCTATGCATTCCATATATATATATATATATATATATATATATATATATATATATATATATATATATATATATATATTTATATGTGTGTGTGTGTGTGTGCGCGTGTGTGTGTCTGAGAATGTGTGCGTATCTCTATCTCGTTATGCACACACACACACACACACACACACACACACACACACACACACACACACACACACACACACACACACACACACACACACACACACACACACACACACACACACATTTGTATAGATAGATACATAGATAGATAGATAGATATAAAGAATTGTACGAAATCTTTAACATAAAATGACTTCAAACAATATTAAAATGCTTAAATACAAACTATGGTTTTGTAAAACATGGTTTTAATTAAAAGTGATTTAATCATTTACTGGTGTACATTGATCAGTGTGGAAGCTTCTTTACATGTGGGTTTGGGAAATAGTTGGTATAAACAAATAACTATGTAAGTCATAAACAAAATCTGCAAATCAGATTTATGATACAATGGCTTATTGTTAAAATAACCTTACACACATGACTGATGTATGTCAAGTATAATAATTTATGGTCCCTTTCAACATTTTAATCCTTTTTAACATCAGCATTCATTGTGTCATTCTTTTTAATAGGTCTTTCGGTATTCTCACTTTAAGTGTTCTTGAAGTTTTCCCTTAATAAAACACCCTTGCAGGCATGATACCATATAAATCATTTTGTTGTACTATAGTCTGATTAGTGTTTCACAGAATATAACTGTCCTTTTTCTGAGCACATAAAGTCAGTGTTTCCATAATCAATGTAATCACCTTCCAGGGCAACAAATTATGCATCTAAATGCCTCCATGTCATAGTTCCAACATCATAATTTTTCGCCTCTATCTTCTTTTTAACAGAAACATGTCTAAAGTGTAATTTTGGCAGTGAAGGAAAAAATGCGATTGCTCTCACATGGTTTTTAAACTGTGTTTCCAGGCTAACAATGAAGTATCAGACATACTGATGTATCTTTCTTACAGTTGTTTATCATTTTAATTATTATTTTAAAATGCTTTTATGTTATTAGTGTGATGGGTAGAGGTTGAAGAGCCCAAATTTATACCGCTGTCACCCACATATGTAAACAAAGGGTGATTGGCCTTAAGGCTAATCCACACTACTGTCATGGATTAAGACTGATATCTGCCATACCTAAACAAACTGTCCACTATCATTTCCAGATTAGAGTTCGAATCTTTGACTCCCCATTTTTTTCACCTTCTCAGTCTAAGCTCTGTTCCAATTGTCAACTTATCAAGTCACTAAGACTAACCAAACTGTTTTTATACACATACACATTCATATGTATGAAACCAGTCAGAATGCTGATATTGATATCAAGATCTCAGGTCATGATCGCTCTTTTAATGATCTCACCAAAGCTACATTATGATAGAGTAAGTCAAAGCTCATTTCTTTTAGATTTAATTTCATATACAAAGCAGCATGGCAGCTATAAAATGTTTCATGCAGACAGACATTTGGTAGGATACATAGATGTTGGTTTTCAATCACTTATGGTGGATGGCTGAAACATCAGAATGTAAATTAAGTCTAATGAGGCTAGGATGTAAGTATGTGGATAAGGCTTCCTCTGCCATTTAGAATTCATAATGTTCATCCAATAGTTCCAAACAAACATAAAGAAAATGACAGCAGCACTGATGAAATACATTTCTGAGTGATCAGAAAATGTTCCTAAAGTTTAAATAGCATAACTACAATAAAGAGTTTTTCCTTTAGAAACATGCAGCAGAATGAGCAGGCAGTCCTGCCCCATGATGCTGGAATACATCTTTTGAAGAAAGCAGTGAGAAATCAGCCATAAGCAATTTTATTTAGTTAAAAGAGACAGTTCAAAATTCTGTATATGCAATGAAATACACAACCTTTTACATTTTAAAATCAAAGACAAAATATGGTACTGTTGCTCTTTCAAACAGCCTGTCATTCTTCACAGGGCATACAGTGATGAACCACTCTGCACTTAACAGGTATATGAACGTGTGTGTGTGTGTGTGTGTGTGTGTGTGTGTGTGTGTGTGTGTGTGTGTGTGTGTGTGTGTGTGTGTGTGTGTGTGTGTGTGTGTGAGTGTGTGTGTGTGTGTGTGTGTGTGTGTGTGTGTGTGTGTGTGTGTGTGTGTGTGTGTGTGTGTGAGTCTATGAGTATGTGTGTGTGTGTGTGTGTGTGTGTGTGTGTCTGTGCATGTGTGCACATTTCAATCTGTGCATGTATATAGGACAGTGAGTGAGGAAGGTGCCTGTGCCAGCATGATGCATGGTCCACCAGTATTGACTTGCAAAGGAAAGTGATGATTTGTACTTGCGGTAGTTAATGGCAGGTTAGAGACATGCAAATTGGTTGATAATGATATCTACTTATTGTGGCTAATACATCAATGAATTGCATTTTCCCACATCTCAGAAACAGTCCCGGATGGAGCTCTTACTACGGATGGTGGGGTTCGTTCTGAATCCCTAGGATGGTCTTCATGAATGCGTGCACTTTCCATTTCAGATAAGTTCATGGCACTTTCATTTCATCAAACATAAGGGTCATTTATATAGAGATGCATGTTTTCAAAATCAGAGAATGAACAGTAAAGGCACTGCAAAACAACTCAATCATTTTTATACTTGTTTTCTATATCATATTCTTACTCCAAGTCATAGTTAAAATTTTGCATAAGCGTATATCAATACACACCAAAAACACTGGAACCATCTCCTTCCAGAAGCAATTCTAGCTCCCAAATAAAGTTACCCATTTCCCAGAACCTTTCAGACCTTATTAATATTAATATAAATACACATGCAGATGACTACTTTTGTTTTAAAAATAAAACAAAATTATGTGAAAAGTAAAAAGTACTGAAGTATGCTTCCAACATCATACATTATGAAAAAGGGAAAATATATTTATTTCCAGGAAAAATGTGCTAGTTGCACTTTAATATGTGCAGTTCTGTAGAAAGGAAGCAAAATAACAAACATGATAAAAATATGTTAAGGGGGTCATGGAAGTCCACGGCATCTATTTTTATATATGCTTTAGAAAAAAAAATAGATGCATGACAATAGACTTTTTTGTCATATAGAGAATCGTTCATTACTGTACCAACATTCATAAAGACATTGTAGTATCAGCATGACAATTTAGGAATGTATGTGTCAGGCATACAGTAGTTCTAATGAAAGGAGGGAAGAATAAGCTGTAGGTTAAGTAGGGTATACATTTTATTAATAGCAAATCTAAACTAAACAGCACCTTAAATACTAATGCACAAGATAAAAAATACATGTAACAATTATATGCAATGAAATTATTAAATTCAAAATCTCCAATTACATTCTGTGTTTAATCCAAAAGGAGTTAAAGTGCCATACTTTAAAATAAAAACAGTCTCTTTATATAAAAGTTTGTTTTTTATATTTGCATTTTCATCATAATCAGAGAACACTTTTTCTAAAAATGTACCCTATAACCCCCACCCCTTCCTGGATCATTATTATGATATAATTTAAAATGTAATCCAATGGTCTCTCTAATCTGACTTTTTTAATGTCTCTAACATGTTCCTGCAGCCTTATCTTAAAGGCCCTCTTACTTTCTGTCACATAAAACAGGTTACATGGGCATTTCAGTGCGTATATAATCCCTTCTCTATTACAACTATATTTCTTGTTTGATTTAAACACTAACCCATTAATTCTATCAAAAGACCTCACAACAAATTTACAACTTAAACAATTACCACAAGGTACGCAACTATGTTCCCTGGAATAAAATCCACTGGAAGAAAGAAACTACTATATACTAACATATCTTTTATATTTCTCCTCCATCTGTAAGAGATAAATGGAATATTATACAATACATTAGAAAAATATTTCCATTTTAACAAGAAGCCCCAATAAAATCTAACTAAATGTATGAATTGTTCTCTAAATAAACTGTATAAAATAACCAAGTAAACTTTTCTATGACTAACCTTATTATATAACTAGGACACTATATTTCTATCATTAGGACAAATATTATATTTATGAATCATCTCATCCAGTTGTCTGTCTGGCCAAGTTTACTCAAATATTTCTCCAACGTTTCTTATTGTAGCCTCTATTGGAGAACATACTCACAGTTCTTTGTACCTCACTCTGCAGGTCTGAATCATTGTTGCATAACTTATGTAAACACAAAAGTTCACCATAGGGTAAAGCTGACAACTATGACCATGGAGATACTGGCATCTATCATCAAATTTCCTATGAAACCCAGTTCTAATCTTACCATTAACAATACCTTCCAGCTGGGCATCTTATTACCATACTGGTCCATCAAAATTTAAACCAAAACTATTATTCTGTAAACTTTGCACAAATTCCAAAACCATGTCATAACCCCCTGACAAATAAAAATCAAATTGTTAATATATCTATAATACTACACCACATATATTTTTTAAAAAATCCATGGTTGTATAGATATTCTGATTCAAATAAACCCATCAAAAGTTTGCATACACAGGGGCAAAAGGTGCACCTGAGCAGTCCCCTGCAACTGATGGTATACCTCCTTATTAAATTCAAAATAATTACTAACTAAACAAAAATTAACTAATTCCATAATGTAACTTGATAAAGGACTATCCCCTAGATAATACTGAAGATCCTCTATCCCAAATGAATGCTTTTTTTTGCACAATTGTTACCCAAAACATATCCTCTGCTCATTGTATATCCAACATTTTGTACAAAAAAAGCAAAAGTGTCCTCAATATAAGAGGGTAATCTGGTAAAAAAGGGAAATAAATGTTTATGGAGTAGCACACTAATATTGTGTATAAAGTATTTACATGCAGAGACAATGGGGTGTCCAGGAGGGTTGGAACAATTTGTATGACTTTTAAGCAAACAGTAAAACAAGGCCATAGAACACCCCTCACTATTAAACTTTTTTTTAATATCATCCTTGTACAGATAACCTAATCTATAACCTTTATTAAGTAGTTCCTGAAACTTTCCCAAACCTTCCTTATACACAGCTAAGTTAACTATTTCACACACATTTTTATCACTCACAACACATTTGTAAATACTGTGTATAGTGCATAACCACAATCTTGTTACCTTTATCTGACGGTTTAAATATGAACTCATCTTGTTTCCTTAAATCTTCTAGGGCTTTCTGTTTAGACTTCTGTAAATTAAACTGTACCTTGTTTGTTTTCCTTTTATAAATTCATAATATGATGATTCTACTGCATAATTTACCATTGCTGAAAATTGTTGGTTACCTTCATGACTAAATAGAGGCATAAAGATGCTTTTGCATGTTATACCATTAGTATCAAGCAAACAATAAGCATTGGGCCCCAAATTGTCCCTAGGTCGGAAACACACAAATAAAAACTATCATTAATACTATCCAGCACATCCTGTGAGGAATCAAATCTCAAATTTCAGATGCATTATTATTTACTTTGTGACAAACAGAAAAAATATTAAATACAATTTCTGATCTAAACAAAAAATATCACATTTTAACATATGTAACTGTAATAATACTGTAGGAATAAATTTCAGACCATAATTAAGTGCTGTCATCTGTACACTACTTAATACATGTCAAGATAAATTAACGACAAAACTATTACAGACCATATTCAAAGAAAGGTCTGGTTCAAAATTCACTGGCAAACAAATAATACCATTTGTTTCTTTTGAAAAACTGAAGAGACTGTTCCTCTCTAAATGCTGAACTTTCCTGTTCATTGTTAGAACTTTCACACTTTCTCTCATTGTTGAATGTCCACTTACCTGTGTTGTGAAAGATCGGAAATCTCTGCTGAAAATTATTCGGGTCCTGAGCCAGTGGAAGAGGGGGAAATGAAGATTCATCACTGTCCCGATCTGTTGAGAAGCCAGTACCCTCCGATGAAGCAAACAACACCCCTTGCTGCTTCCTATTCACTTCCTGATGATGAAAGTGTACGCTCAGCTGGAGTCTCTTCTGATTTGTTTTCCAAAGAAAAGTTCTTCCATTGTTATAATCTCACAAATCTCTTTTAAGTTTTGTCCTTTTCTTCTCAAACAGTTCTGTTTCAAAAATTGCAAGCTTTTCATTAATATCCCTAAAACAATGATCTAAACGAGAAGTATTTAGTCGACCAGATAGTGAGGAACAAGTAGAAGAAATTTCTTCCTTCAAGCTTACGCTATTTGCTTGTTTGCCTGCGCCTGTGGTTTGTATATTTTATTAAGTATGGTAATGAATAGATAAGTTAAGACAAACAGTTTTAATCTGTCACTAAAGCCTACAATTTTATGCTGTGTAATGAAATGTATCATACAGCATAGTGTTAATTATGTCTAATGCAGTCTCCCTTATGGCAAGAAAAGAAGAAAGAGTGCCTAGTGACAATCCATGAGATAGCCAACTGCAAAGTGGTCAGAAAGAGAAAGTGGCGTGTTACAATTCAGACTACAAAATGTCATGCCTGTGACAACTGCAGGAAGACATATCCTGGGGCACATAGATTGAAAGATCACAAAAATTAAGCAATTTGAGGATGAAACAGAAATTATTCATGTTGTTCAGTGGTCCAGGACACACATATGTATGCTGACTGTCTCAGCATAATCTTGAAGGCAGACATATGCTGACTGACATTTACAGAGGTATCATGGTGTACAGCAATTGAAGGCTTTCTACAAGCAAGGGCAGACATTGCCACTGTCTGCAGCATTCATCTGGAGGTTCATGAATAACTTTGATTCAGCAGGACAGTATCTGTCTAGCAGTGTATTCTCTGTAGTGGACCGAGAGCTACTGTTCCTTTAAGAAGTTCTACCTAAAGACAATAACACTGCCTGCCACATTAAGTGATCCCATGGGGTCACTTCAGGTACAGACAGTATTGATTTGGTTTAAAAAGTGGTGAATCTTCTTGGAAAAATGCTCATGTCTCTATAAATATATATAAATAATAGAACTAAAGATATATCATAGCATTGCACCATTTTTGTGGACTAGAGACTGGACATTATTGCTTCTATTATTCAACAAACAATCCAACACAGAATCATACCACAAAGCTGTATTTTGAATATGCCACAATAGTCCAGGTGAAAAGGAATATACCAGGATAACAAAGACTTGAAAATTAAGTAATCTAATTACATATATAATACTCTAGACTTCTCATGAGCATTGGCAGTTAATCATATTTGTGCCACGATGCAGAAGCACACAAGGTACTCACCATTCAATTAATATGTATAGAAACCTGTCTGTGTGAACATGAGCTTTAAACTTTAAATATGTCTGAGTTATGATTAATTTCAGATTGTTTCACAACCTTTGCATGTATTTACACAGCAAAATAGTATTTATACAAGCCATGAACATTGAATACACTGCAGCCACCTTTCATTGTTGCAGTACTTCACTTTAGGTCAAACAAATCCTACCTCTACCACCACAGATGACAGATCTGATGAAGCTCTGAGAAGGGTGAAAGTGCTCGGCTCTTGTTTTAACTTAATAAACTGTGGTTTAAACAAGCAATATCAGCTTTACTCCTGTTTTAGGTTCATAGATTCATAGGTTCATAGGAAGGTACTAGGCTATCTGCCCGAGGGCATTTATAAGCCTAGCCAGAGTGTTTCGGCTTTTGCTGCCCCATTGATTAATTAACTGATCCTCTGTCAAGCAGAGCCAATGAAGTGATCCCAGGGGTGTATTTTCTGTTACCCATCTACTCGTCAAGGTTTCTCTTGAAGGGTGTTAGTGAGGGGCTCTGCCTAATGTAGTCTGCAATTTTGTTCCAAAGCATGGGGAGTCTCTGTGACAGGAATCTATGCCTCCAGCATGTTCTATTTATTGTTGTGGTGAGGTTTAGCTCACTAGACTGTGTGGCTCGCAGTGACTTGGATGTCTTTAGGTGGAGCATGTCCATCAATTCTGAGTTGGACATGGCTTTGTAAGTCAGGCAGAGATCACCTCTGAGTAAGCAATATGCCACTGAGTACAGCTGGAGTTTTTTCAGTCGGGCTGCATAGGACATATGTTTGAGGCCAGTAATCCTCCAGGTGAGGTACTTTTGTGATCTTTCCAGGTGTTGGAAGTGTCTTGTGAGGTACATCCCAAATGCGGCATTGTACTCTATGATGGGTCTGATGAGTGACGAGTAGAGGGGCACTATAACCTCTTTATTTCTAGATGCAAACCCTTTAGTAATTAGATGGGCCACATGGAAGGATTTCCTAACTACTTTGGCGATATAATTGTCAAAGGAGAGATTACTATCTACCTGGGTCCCCAGATCTCTTATTACCTCTTCTTTATTAAGGGGGCTGCCACCTATGTGGTAATTTGTGGGTGTTTTGTTTTTCCCAAATGGGATGACTATGCATTTTTGGGCATTTAGCTTGAGGCCATGACTTTGACACCAGGTGTACATCTCAGTAAGGCCCTTTTGGAGGATGTCCGTGTCAGCCGGAGAGTCAATTATGGCTCCCAGTTTGCAGTCATTGGTGAACTTGGTTAGCCATAGTCCTCCTGTGTTTGCCTGTATTTCTGAGAAGTATATGCTGAACAGTAGGGGTCCCACGACTGAGCCTTGCGGGACACCACTTGTGACTGGTTTAGAGTTGGACCTGGAGCCCACTATTCTTACCGTGTGAGTTCTGTCTGTAAGCCAGTTGGCAACCCGTCTTGTGACACAGGGGTTTATGTTCAGGCTGGTGAGTTTTTCTGTAATACCCAAGTGGGGAATGGTGTCAAAAGCCTTGGTGAGGTCAAGGTAGGCTGTGTGAACCACCTTTCCCTCGTCTATGGCCTTCGTGACTGCCTTGAAGAAGTCAACCAGGTTTAGTAGGCAAAATCTGCCCTTAATAAAGCCAAACTGGGTCGGGTCAGGTGTTCAGAGGTTCCCAGTGTCTTTATTACTGAGTTCCATGATGATACACTCCATAGCCTTGCAGACCAGGCTAGTCAGGCTTATGGAGCGATAGTTACCAGGGTCAGTTGTGGCCACTCCTTTGTGGAGTGGAATAACTGTTGCTGTGCATCATACTATGGGCACATAGCCTGTGGAGAGGCTGAGTTTGAACAGCATGTTTAGGTGGAGGGTTAGTTCGTTCTGTAGTTCATGCAAGACGCAGCCTGGGACACCATCTGGCCCCATTGACACTGTGTTTTTGGCTTTTGAAAGGGCTGTTTTCACCTGTGCATTTGTGATTTCCGTGACACTACACTTTTCCGATATTGTTGTGGGCCCTTTTGGGAGTAAGAGGGGGGTGAAGTTTGCACTGAATCTATCTGCCAGGATGTTGGCAATATCAGTAGGTTCAGTATATTTTGTGCTATTTTGCACTAGTTCAGTGCATATCTGTGAGTTGCCACAGATTCTTAACACAGTTAAAGAAGGCTTTGTCATTATCTTTTGAATCCTTGGCTATTTTTCTTTCGAAGTTAGCCTTGGAGGATTTTATGAGGGACCTTAGTTTCCTACTGATACTGATCAGGGATGTCTTTCCTTCTTGGGATTTGCTTTTTTTCTGAACTAGCTCCTCCTTCTATTGTACAGCCTGTTTATGGCAGGGGTCCACCAGACTGGTTTCCTTCTCTTAGAGGAGTGAGTCTTGTTTTTTTTGGGATGGCACAATCCATGCATCCTTGTAGGTGCTCATACAGTGCATTTGTAAAGGTTTCTGCATCTTGGGCAGCGTTATCCTTTAGCATGGGGGCTGTGAAACTCACTGCCTCTGTCTTAAGTAAGGTGAAGTTTGCTTTAGAAATGTTTTTTACTGTGGTTTCCTTAGTTGGGGGGTGGTGGTGGGATGTGGACATCCAGAGTGATTAGTTTATGGTCTGATCTAACCAGTGACAAGTTGACCTTCGGTGTGGAACACCTGTCCCCCATGTTGGTGATGACCAGATCCAATATGTTTTTACCTCTGGTAGGGAAGTTTACCAGCTGATCCAGGGTGTTTGAGTTGATGAATTCCAGGAAGCGCTGGGCCTGGGAGTTTGTACTCAAGTAGTTTTCCCAGTTAATGGTAGGGTAATTAAAATCACCCAATATCAGGGTGTTCGGTAGGACCTTCATGTTTTCCAGTGTTTCCAGAAAGGTGGAGTGGTGGTCCTGGGTCATGGAGGGTGATCTGTAGCAGGCCACAATTTGCATTGCAGATTTTCCTGATGTTAGTTGCACATGGATGATCTCAGCGGTATCATGCTGCTCCACTAACCTGGAGGTGTAGGTATCCTTGATGAATATGGATACACCCCCTCCTTTTGTGTTTCGGTCCATGTTCTGTGGCTGAAACATGTGGTATGAGTTGTAGCCCGATTGTGCTGAGGTGCTGTCTGGAGCCTTGAACCAGGTTTCATTTACTGCACAGATATCGACGTTCTCCTTACTGAGGAGTGCTTCAAGCACGTGCATTTTGAGATTTAAACTCTTGGCGTTGAGTAGCATAACCCTCAGTTTTTTGTTAATTGTGCTGTTTACGGAGGTTCATAGTTCATAGTTTAGTACTAAGCTAACTGCTCTTCCGAGCCATTTTAAGCCTAGCAAATTATCCCTTGTGAGACTCAAACCCTGCACTTTGTGTTTATAAGGCAAACACCTTAGCAGTTAAGCCACCCTCTCAACCCAGGTGGGTTTGACTTTTGAGCCTTGCCTAAAAAAAGCATTATGGGGGCAGCAAGAGCCTTGGCCAGTATTTGAAAGCCTAGGGGTGACAGGTGCAAGCCATCTCTTGCAAAGCAACACGGCTTGTCAAGCATGTCCTCCCAGGCTGACAGACACTGGATCCCCTTTGAATGACACTAGAAGTTTAGCCAATTGTTGAAATTGATCATTTTTTCTTTAGACTGAGGTATCATTCTTGGTGAGGTCAGGATGCTACTCAGGGTCAGGGTCATACCAGTCTGGGCTACATGATCAGAGAGCTCTTCCATGTCTCTTTTTCATGTAGTTCAGGGAGGTACGTCTCAGGTCATTCACACCAACATGAACAGTGATAGAGTCATATTTGTACTTGTTCTGGAGTGACCTTAATGCTTGTGTTATGTGGCGGGTTCTGGCTCCCGACAGGCAGCTAAGAGTAACCTTCTGCTTGTCCAGCCTAGTGAGTGGGACGTCAGTGTGCCTGACTATAGAGTCACCTATTACTAGTGTGTTAGGTAAGTTATTTCACCTTAAGGGCTGTGATTGTGCAACACACTGATTTTATGTTTTATGTGTTGTCTGGTTTGTGATGGGAGGTGCAGGTTGTTTGGGTGCCTGCTTTGGAGGTCTCTGATGCTTTTTTAGGTTTTTATTTCGAGCCTCTGAGCATGATTTTGTGTATTTATGTGTAATTTTTGCCAGTGCTGGTTTAGTAGGTCTATGTGTGGCTGGAGGTGTGGTGCAAATGTTAACCTTCTCCTATTGACTGTCTGTTCCAGTCTTGGATGGAGAGAGCTTAGCCTCCAGTTTGGCTGTATAATTGCATCTCTCACATATGTTAGTGTTTTGTGGTAGGAGGAGAGGGTTGTCTGTGTACATGAGGCAGTTGTAACATTGCCTCAGGATACCCAGATTCACCAGCTGGACTAGAGAGTACACCTGAAATTGCCCTTTGGTCATGCCTGAATAGTAGGGTGAGCCACTTAGTCGCTTGGTTGGTGAGGGGTGAAAAAGGAGCCTTGCCCTGCTGGGCAATCAAGTGTCAGGGTATATTAGTGCTTGCTATTAGGTCTGAGCAAGTTCTGGGCTGTAGGATGCTTTTTGAGTGCTTAGGTTGAGAGTTAGACTAGTTTCAAGGGAAAAACTGAAGAGGAGACTTAGTGGAGCCAGGAATAATTTAACCCTAGCTAACCAGCTCTGCCTAGCAGGCAAAACAGTGCAAACGCATTTTTTATAGCAGGGAAATGAAAGAGCTAGAAATTAGCCCGAAATTGCCAATAAACTACTAATGTCTGGGATGGAACCACTCCTCCAGGGACAGATATGCTGCTCAAAGCTCCCCTCTCTCACAGGTGAACAGAGAAACTTCCTTCTATCCAAGTATGGTATTGGCAACTCAGAAACTTGCAACACCGCCCTGAATTCAGCACTAGTCTGAAAACTGGACTATACTAGCTTAAAAAGGCGGGAAACAAGGACTTTTTTGTTTTTGTTTTTTTTTTTTTGAAAAGATAAGGCAAAAACAGTAAAAAATACACTTAAAACAGCTTTAAACGACTACAAACTATCAGAAAAGGCTATCACACTTTAGTGTGTAGCCTACAACAGTTAAACAAATTATTTAAACAAAAAACGACTTTTTAAAAGTGCAGGCAGTCAAATAAGTACAATATGTGAAAACATATATTTTTAATAAGAATGCAAAGTGATCTTTGATATCAAAAGAAACAAATGGTTTTATTTGTTTGCCAGTGAATTTTGAACCAGACCTTTCTTTGAATTGTGTGTGTGTGTGTCTTTCGGCTTTTCCCGGTTAGGGGTCGCCACAGCGGAACTCCGGTCCGCTAATGATTGGCAGTAGAGTTTTACATGCTGGCTTGCTGGGCCTAACGCACAACCTTCAACGAAGGAACGCCCATTCACGCATGTCGTCACACAGTATATGGATCTTATATTAGAAGTTGTGACAACTGTCTATTTTAGTAATTTGTATATCAATATCAAGCATAATCATTCTGTACAACTAGTTTTTCCCTATTTTTGTTTTGGTCTTCCCTAAAGAAAGTGTGCATCACCATGAAAGCTGGAAAACTACATTTTCTCAGTATTAGGTTACATTGTGTATATATATATATATATATATATATATATATATATATATATATATATATATATATATCTATATACATATATTAATATGTCAGAATTTTCAGAAACTTGGCTAACCATACGTTTACAGCTACATATGCAACCTAAATGGTAGGACCCAAGCATGTGCAGAACTAGTGGCCTACATGGTAACTGTAAGGCCTTTTACAGCTACGTACATAACCTAAAGGGTAGGACCCAACCGTGTACAGAATTAAAGGCCAACAGAATTACACACACTGACCCCACAGAGATAGCAAACCTGCTAATGGATAGGCATGGTGAAAATTTCACTCCCTTTTCTCATCTTAACTTACAACAAAACTTCCCCCAACCCCACCCCCACCCTACGTATCTGAAGAGCAGATCCTCAAAGCTTTGTCCAAAGTAAAAAGCACAGCCTCCATGGGATCAGATGACATCCCAGGCTGTCTTCTAAACAGGCTAAAACATGAACTAGCATCACCACTAAGTTCCCTTTTCAATCATAGCCTAACTACATGCTTTGTTCCTGCAGAATGGAGAAAAGCAACAGTTATTCCCCTCCACAAAGGTGGCCTAGCAACAGACCCAGGAAATTACAAGCCCATAAGCCTGATTAGCCTCATTTGTAAGGTCATGCAACATATCATTATGGACCTCATAAATAAAGACATAGGTGACATCCAAACCCTGGATCCTACCCAATTCGGCTTCCTGAAGGGTAGATCCTATTTGTTAAATCTGGTGGATTTCTTTAAAAATGTGACGAAGGCCATTGACGAGGGCAAATCTGTGCACACAGTGTAACTTGACCTGACAAAGGCATTTGAAAGAATTCCACATTCAGGCATTATCGATAAACTTAGCAAACTGAATGTAAACCCCTTCACAGTAAGCTGGGTTGCCAACTGGCTCACAAACTGGTAGCACACTATCAAAGTGGGTGACTCCACATCAATCAACAGACCTGATACAAGTGGGGTGCCACAGGGATCACTGCTGGGCCCCCTACTGCTTGATATATACTTCTCAAAAGTTCAGGTCAAAACTAAAGAGTTGTGACTGAGCAATTTTGGAGATGACTGCCAACTAGATGCAATTTGTCATTCCCTAAATTATGTCAGTATACTCCAGGAGGATCTCCCACAGACCAGTGACTGGTGTGTTAGTCACAGTCTCAAACTGAATGCAAAGAAATGCATCATCATTCCCTTCAGTACAAACAATGTCCCTTCACACTATCAAATCATGAACAATACCTTAAGTACTCGTGAAGTGGTAAGGGACCTGGGACCACAAATTGACTGTGACCTTAACTTCAACCATCATGTTTCTATTGTAGTAAGGAAATCTTTCTATGTAGCACACTTGATTAGTAAAGGCATTGCCTCGAGAGCAAAACAAGTTATAAGCCCCCTATACCCGGCACTTATCAGGCTCATAATTGAGTATAACACCTGTTTGACATTTACCATACTGAGCACCCGCAGCAATTAGAGAGGCCTCGGAGGCTTCTAACAAAGAAGATCAAGGGGCTCCAGCATGTGCCTTGCACAGACTGACTAACATCATTGTCACTATACTCTGTATCTTGGGTTCATAGGTAGGTACTAGGCTATTGGCCCTAGGGCCTATATAAGCCTAGCCAAAAAGGTACCCTGGCTTTCGCCACCCAAGAAAATTATTTTCCTGTGCCCCTGTTGAGCAAAGCCACAGATGTGATCCATGGGGTGAATTTCCTATTTCCCATCCAATCATCAAGATTTTTCTTGAAAAGTGCTAATGAGGAGCTTTGTTTGATATAGATAGGTAGTTTGTTCCAGGGTATGGGAAGTCTCTGGGACAGGAATCTACCCCTCCAGCATGTTCTGTTTATTGTAGTGACAAGGTTTAGGTCCCTAGAGCATGTAGCTCAGAGGGATTGGGGTTTCTTTAAGTGGAGCATGTCCAACAGCTCTGGGTTTTACATAGCTTTGTATATTAGGCAGAGATCATCTCTGAGTAGGCGATATGCGACGGAGTAAAGCTGGAGTTTTTTGAGATGGTCTGCATAGGGCATCTGTTTGAAGCCAGTAATCCTCTTTGTGAGGTATTTCTGTGGCATTTCCAGTTGTTGTAGATGTCTTATGAGGTACATACCAAAAGTGGCATTGTACTCTATAATGGGTTTAATGAGTGATGAGTAGAGGGGAACAATGACCTCTTTTTTCATGGACGAGAAACTTTTTGTGATGAGGTGGCCATATGTGGTTCGAACTTGTAAACGTTCAATCAGCTGAAGGGGACCCATATATATATATATATATATATATATATATATATATATATATATATACGGATCTACCTGACTTCATCAAAATCCCACATAATCGAATATCAGTTCATCGACACTCTACAACACCATCTCTAACCCACGCAGGTGGGGGGAGGGGGCTATGCCCCCACCCCCAATGTGGAGCGCTGTGCCTACATACAACCCTAACTAAATATACCAACTCCAACATCATGCTACAGTTTGGAAAAGGGCAAAGTTCACCATTTTGCACAACAAAATACTTACCGTTGGAAAATCTTCCTTCTTCCGCTGCTTTGATGAAGTGCAATTTCCATATTTTGAGTGTTGATTAACTGAGATTCGATGATGTGGGATTTTGACAAAGTCAGGTAAACTCATAAATATAGATAGATACATAGATAGATAGATAGATAGATAGATAGATAGATAGATAGATAGATAGACGGACACACAGACACATACACACACCCAAACACACATGTACGCAACATATATAACATAACAAAATTGGTCCTGATGATACAGCACAAGAAACAGGAGTTATTATAAATGTATATGATTAATCATCAGAGTCCACATAGTAACCATTAAATGGTCTGTTTAAACATGAATATCTTAAGTTGCTATTTCCCTGTCTGCTCACCTGGCCAAGCAGCTGCTCAAACTCGAACATGAGTTCATGGATACAGCTGATGCAGAGACTGTACATCACCAATTTTCATCATGGAATTGGTAAGTGTGTAAGGGAAATGGGGAGGGGTGTTTTAAGTTTGTTTAGAGACGGGAGAGGGGAGTTTAGGTTTAGTCAGTGACTGGGAGTTAATGGTAGGTTACGGTTAGGGAGGGGAGGGGATAACTTCATAGGTTCATAGGTTCATACTAGGCTATCTGCCCTGGGGCAATTACAAGCCTAGCCCAATTTTGTTTGGCTTACGCCACCCATTGATTTGAGTATACTGTGCCCTTTTTAAGGTTTAGTTTACTGTGCCTCTGTCTAATAGTGACAAGGAAGTAATCCCCGGGACAAACCTATGATCCCCCATCCACTTATCAAGATTCTTCTTGAAGAGATTCAATGAGGTGCTCTGCCTAACATGAATTGGAATTCTATTCCAGAGCGAAGGGAGCCTCTGGGTTATGAATCTGTCCCTCCAGCAAGTTCTATTTATTTCTGTGCTGAGGTTCAAGTCCCTCAAGCATGTGGCTGTAAGGGATTTAGATTTACTGAGATGGAGCATGTCCATTAATACTGGATTGGACATAGCTTTATATGTCAGGCATAGATCGCCTCGAAGTAGGCGGTATGCAACTGAGTAGAGCTGGAGTTTTTTTAACCGAGCAGCATATGGCATCTGCTTGAGTCCCTTGATCCTCTTGGTGAGGTACTTTTGGGGTCTTTCTAATTGCTGCAGGTGTTGGGTAAGGTACATCCCAAAAGGGGCATTATATTCTATGATAGGCCTGATGAGGGATAATAAAGGGGCACGATTACCTCTCTTGATCTAGATGTGAATCCTTTCATGATGAGGTGGGCTATGTAGAAGGTCTTTCTAACCACTTTGGCAATGTGGTTGTCAAAGGAGAGATTGCTATCAACTTGAGTCTCCAGATCCCTAATTACTTTCTCTGTATTTAATGGGTTACCACCTATGTGGTAATTTGTGGGCACATTGTTTTTGCCAAAGGGTATGATTATACACTTTTTGGCATTTAGCTTTAGACCATGGCTCTGGCACTAGTTATCCGTCTCTGTGAGACCTTTTTGAAGGATGTTTGTGTCAGCTGGAGAGTCGATTATGGCACCCAATTTGCAGTCATCTGCAAACTTGGTGAGCCATAGTCCTCCCACGTTGGCCTGTACCTCGGAAAAGTATATATCGAACAAGAGCGGTCCCAGGACAGAACCTTGTGGGACACCACTTGTGACCGGTTTTGAGTCTGACATGGCTCCAGCAACTCTCACTCTGTGGGTTCTGTCTTTGAGCCAGTTTGTGACCCATCTTGTGACATAGGGGTTTATATTTAAGCTGGATAGCTTATCTATGATGCCTGAGTGGGGTATTGTGTCAAATGCCTTTGCTAGGTCCAGATAGGCTGTGTGGACTACCTTCCCTTCATCTATGGCTTTGGTGACCGTTTCAAAGAAGTCGACCAGGTTCAAAAGGCAGGATCTGCCCTTGACGAAGCCGAATTGGGTAGGATCTAGTGTCTGTAGGTCCCCAATGTCTTTGTTTATGAGCTCCATGATGATCCTCTCCATAGCCTTGCAGACTAGGCTGGTCAGGCTTATGGGGCGATAGTTTCCAGGGTCCGTAGAGGCTCCACCTTTGTGGAGTGGGACCACTGTTGCTGTACGCTATTCTGTGGGCACATATCCTGTAGTGAGGCTGAGATTGTACAGCTGTTTTATTTGAGGGTTTAGTTCTTCTTGGAGTTCATGTAGGACGCAACTCAGGACGCCATCTGGTCCCATGGAAGCAGTGTTTTTTGCTTTGGAGAGGGCAGATTTCACCTGAGCATCAGAGATGTTTGGGAGGCATCCCTCTGCCGGGATAGATACTTGCTCTTTTGGGGGGGAGGGGGTGGAGAAGTTTGCACTGAACCTGTCTGCAAGGATATTGGCGATGTCTGTGGGTTCAGTGTATTTTTTGTCGTTTAGAATCAACTCAGAACAAGTCTGGGAGTTGCATCCCAGGTTCCTAACATAACTGAAAAAAGCCTTATGATTGTCTTTAGTGTCCTGTGCAATTTTTCTCTCGAAGCTGGCCTTGGAGGATTTTATGAGGGATCGTAATTTTTTGCTAGTACTGATCAGAGCTGCCTTCCCTATTAGGGATTTTGCTCTATCATGTAGTAGCTTCCTCCTTCTGCTGTACAGTTTATTTATGGCTGGGGTCCACCAGACTGGACGCCTGCCTTTGGATGATTGGGTCTTGGTTTTGTTTGGGATAGCATGATCCATGCATCCCTGGAGATGTCCGTAGAATGCGTTTATATAGATAGATAGATAGATAGATAGATAGATAGATAGATAGATAGATAGATGTTATGTTTAATGAGTAATCAGGAGTTGTTTTTAGGGTTAGGGGCAAGGTTCTGGGAGGGATAGTTAGCTTAGCAGTTATACACAGGAATTTGGGTAATGGGAGTTAGGCACTTGCCATCATGAGGAAGTGGCAGCAGGGAATTTGTCGCAGACTAATGATGCATGAGTAGTTATAGTAGACCCCATAAAATCTGTTCCTCACAAATTCCTCAGAATTTCAGGCACTGTAAATCTTGCTTTGAGGGAATCATTGTATAATGCTGTATATGCATTTGCAGCGTGATTAGTAATTCATATATACCTAGCATTACAGATGTATTTGTATAAAACATATAGTTAAAAAAGCAGCAGAATCTAAATAAAAATATGCCAAACACATCATAGCCTTTGCAGATGCTGCCTGAATGTTGATGTTATCAGATTCTTAAAATAAGCAAACAAAATGAGTAACCGCATTATTGCAGCAGAATTACTCGAACAGCATTTGAAAGTTCTTGCATGTAATAACCCACAGTCTTGTAAGTATAATAGTACAGGTCCTTCATTATGACATATCAGTGAATTATGTTGGAAAAATTATGGTAATGTTATTGCCAACACAAGGCATTTTGTAAGCATGTCTGCTGGGTTGTAATGTTAACCCAATCAATACAACTGAGCTTCTAAGACAAATGGTTAGGTATCTACAAGGAATTTAAACTGCTGTATTGGTGTGAGTGGATTATATAAATAGATTATGCTTGGTTAGTACAGGAAAAAATTAATACATATTTAGAGTACTTATACTAGAAGAAATGAATTTCTCATTTCCTTTTAGGCTGAAGAATTTTCAGTACCTTGTTTTGCACCTTTTTTATTCTGACTATGATTTTCTTTGTGCTATCTGTTGAGCTGCTTTCCATAAACTTGCAGTGTGCCTCTAATGCCTTCTTCCTTGCTATTGTAACTGCATTGTTAGCCTCATTGATGATTCACAACAGGAAAATGATACTTCTCCTTAACAGTGAACCTGCAAGCTTTCCTAAAAACTATACACCAATAACTTGCCTTCTGATGATGTATAAACTCTGTACTGGAATTGATGCTGACAGAGTTTACTGTCATTTAGAAGAGAACTCAGTCATGGGGATAGAACAAAAAAACAATAAAAGAAAGTCATATAGAACAAAGGATCATTTGCTTTTAAATAAAGTCAAAATGGAGAACTGTAAAAAGGGGAAGAATCTAAGTATGGCATGGATAGATTACAAAAAGCTTTTGACAGCATCCTACATTCATCGATAAAGAAGTGCTTACAGATGTATAAGATACACCCAACATTGATCAATTGGGTTCCTGTCAGAAGAACGAAGACGCATTACGTCGAATGCGTCTTTGTCGAACTGTAAATGTCAAAAACGCAAAATGACGAAGCGGCTTTTAAGCGAATTCTTTCCCTGGGAAAGAAGTCACTTGGCCGCTTCCGTCACTTTGCCATTTTCAGCACTGTAGTGCTATCTCAAAGTTGGAATATTTAAGTGGGGGTGTGTGTTTTTTTTTTGGGAACAGCGAATGTTTTCCCTGGGAAAAAATTTGCTGTTCTGGCTGTTCGCTCTTTTTTGTTTTCCTTCTTTTGTGGTTGATATAATAGCATTGATCTTTTGATCATTCGCTATTATAACATAGACTCGATCAATTACATTACAGTTACCATGAAACAGTGGTAAACCACTTTGCAGCTAAGTCATGATAAACAACAAATTATTATCCCAGACATAAAAATTCAAAGGGGGATATTCCAAGGTGACTCTCTGTCACTGTTGCCCTTTTGTCCTGCCCTTAACCCACTAAGTTGTCTTACTCAACAGATTAGGTTGTGGTCACAATCTGGCTCCCAGACAACAACACAGTGTAAAGACTTCCATCTTCTTTTTGGATGACATAAAACTGTATAGTTCATCAGATGAAAAGCTGAAAGCACAAGCTGAAAGTGGTCAAACTTTCTCAGATGATATTAGAATGCCATTTGGTCTTGTTAAATGTGCAAAAGCAACATTTAAAGCAAGAAAGCTGCTGTACCAAGAAAATGTCAGTCTGGGACAGGAATGTGATATAAAGTAACTTGAGCAGAAGGGAGTGCATAAATATGTGGGAACTGATGAAAGATCAACAATAAAACTTGAACAAATATGAGCAAAACTTAATAAGGAACATTTTAAAAGACTAAAATTACTACTGAAAACAGCCTTAACATCTAGGAACAAAATCCAAGATATAAACCAATTTGCTCTTCCTGCTCTAACTTACAGTTTTGAGATGACTGACTGGTCCCAAAAGGTATTGGGCCAGTTGGACAGGAAAACAAGAAAAATGCTTCATGCTTATTAAATGATTTATATAAATACTGTAAGCCAAGATTATATATATTCCCCATTCTGAAAGAGATATCGGACTCCTAGAAACTGATTATATCTGTATGTCTGCAATCGTAGGCCAGCATACATATCTGCTGACCTCACAAGATCCAAACATAACAAAAGTTTTAAAACATGAGGAGAACAAGTCTAAGATGACTTCCCTACTTAGTTTATCAGAATCATATCGGTATCAAGTGGGAATGGAAATCAAACCAGAAGTAGACAAAAATCAGGTATAAATTGAATATGCCAAAAACAATAGAATATAAGGTGAAGGACCAGATGAGAAGGCAAGAAATGTGGAAAAGGCATAAATATAGTTGTAAGTACAGAAAAATCCTGAAACAACCTAATGAAGATCAAGATCTGATGCAGGAATGGATAAGAAGAAGTGAATTTAAACCAAAAGATAAAACATTAATATTTGCGGCCCAAGATAGTGGACTACATACACGTTGGTTTACAAAGTCCATTGAACATGTAAAAGAAACAGACAAATGCAGGTTTTGTAAAACAGAATTGGAAAAAGTCACACATCTTGTTGCTGAGTGTGAAACACTAATGGCAGAGGGCCTGTATACTGAAAGGCATAATAATGTGGCAAGACTGTTGCACTGGGGATTATGCAAACATTACAATACTGAAGTAGCTGAAAAGCATTAGAAATGTGCCACAAAGCATTAAAGAGAATGCTAAAGTTTATATCACATAGGATCACTCATTATCAACACTTCAAAAAATAGATGTGAGAAAACCAGCTATAGTAGTCCAGGAAAATAAGGCAAAAGGAGCTTTGATCATTGCTACACCCAGTGATCACAGTGTCATACATACAGAGAGACACAAAGTCATAAAATAGCAGGAGTTCCAGCAGGAATGAGGGCAATGTTGAGGGAGGCTACCCAGACAATTCCAATAGTATTAAAATCAATGGGTCTCATAAAAAAGAATTTACAATCTTGTTTAGATATGTTTCCAATACATGTAACTCCATATGAAGTGCAGAAGGAATCAATACTGGGCACATTGCAGGTGCTGTGAAGAGCACTTATGGCTGACATCAAAGACTGAAACAATACTAATTTCACAAACTGTAATCATACTTTGACTTAGAATGGGGTCCATTCCCGTCGTGGTATTAGAAACCCAAAAGACTTGGACAAATTAAACAGGAATGAAGAAATGAATTCCCCATTTCCTTTTAGTTGGAAGCATTTCCAGTAACTTGTTTTGCATCTTTTTTATTCTTGCTGTGATTTTCTTTGGACTGTATTTGAGTCACTTTCCAGAAGCTTGTAGGGTGCCTTTGAGGACTTGTTCTTTGGTATTGTAACTGCTCTCTTAGCCTCTTTGTTAACCAACCGATATCCCTTCTAAGCCTGATTTACCTTATCTGTCTCCCACTCTTTTCTGCACTCCTTTCTTTTGATAACTTCCTAGACTTATGCATTCCATGCACAGCACTCCTTATGTACTTAATTTTCATACTTAGCTCGGCTGCATACCTGTTCTGTAGTCCTCACATATGCTGTTTTAAGATGCTGTGATTCTTCATTAGCTTCGCCTATTTACTCTTCTTCCTAAGATGATAGAGCCCTGAATTCCTTGAAATGCTATGCTGTCAGTTCACAAGTCAACTTCTAAGTCTTCATACTTGTTTTGTTTGACCTTATAATCTTGTCTGACCACTGCTTGCAGCTTATTGTGGCCACCAGTGATTTATGCTGTGGGATAACCGTTTCACTGGGACTGACTTTGTAATTTCTGCTAGTAACGTAATGCCCCTTCCTTACTAGGATGAAGTCTATCTGAGTTGCCTGTTGACCACTCTTGTATGTAATTTTATGAATGTCTATCTTGCTAAACCATAATTTTGCCACAATTAAGTCATTTGCCAGACAGAAGTCTAGAAAAGATTCCCCTTCTTTTGTTCCTGTTGCCCCACAAATGTGGACCCAAGCAGGCCTCATATCCTATTCTGTCTGTCCTGATATGAGCATTCAGGTCCCCATTATCAATGTCAGTTAACATTGTCCTGCTTCATCTTATAGGTTTCTGCAACTTTTGCTTGAATGCACTCTTTTCCTCACTATCATAACCCTGCTGTGGGGGATCGTATTCATAATTATAACCTATCTTTACAGTAAAGTCTGATTACAATGAGTCTATCACTAATTCTGATGACATCCTTCACTGTCTTCTGAAGACTCTCCCATGCCACAATTGCCACACCTCTGAGTAGTAGACTGTGAAGCACAAACCAAGTGGCTTTTTTGCGATGCCCTTCCATTTTGCTTCCTGGTTACACAGGATTTCCAGCCTCCTCCTTACCATCATTTGATCCTCTTCCAAGCTGCATCCTGTCAGTGAGCCTATACTGAATGCAGCAATCCTTAGTCTAAGTTTAGCAGATTGTTTGGCTTTATGCCTGGCTTTCACTCAAAAGAGCAATCCTAGATACCGAAGCTGGGAAACTGCACACTGGCGGTCCAGTAGCTTTTTGACCAATAGAGGCACATAGACCACACCTACAGTTAGCATTGGTCCCTGGTGTAGGACAGAGTAGGCTGGGTCATCAACCTGTTTATCACTAGCACATACCCATGCCCACTTTTGATGACATAGTCAATGTGATCAAATCACCTACAGATAATTTTTCCACTATCAGATAGCTAGCCCTGGCATGGCATGAAGTCTGTCATCCATGTTCTCTTATCTAGACAATACTGAGAGCCTAAAGGGGTTGGTTTACACAAATCTTTCCCCAATAGGCACCACCCAGAATCTGTGCTGCTGCCCATGTCACCTTTCAGTTCTGGGTGAGTATGAGGTAGAAACATCCAGCATGTCTTTTGGGAGGTAAAAGAAACAGTCAAGCATGAACTCCACAAAGACACAGGGAGAACATGCAATCTCCACATAATCACTGGCCGAAGGTCAGGGTCAAATGTACCTTGTAAATGGAAGGTGAAGATCTTAACCATTATGCCAACTGTGTCTGTAGGCAGAGCAAAGGTACAAAGATAAAAAGATACTCATCAGACATCCTTCATTAGGGATGCCAGCAATGACCTGCTAACCAGCCCACAGGACATCAAAGTCAGTTGAAAGGAGTACTTCCAGCAGTTTTTGAATAAAGAAAACCACACAGATGCTATAAAGCTCCAGACACAGCATATAATGGAAGAGAAAAAAGAGCCTATCCTTGAAGAAATAAGAATAATACCAAGGAAATTTAAGTCAGGGAAAGCAGCAGGCTCAGATGAGGTCACAACAGCTGTGATCAAGATGTTAGGTGAACTATGGAAGAAGAAGCTCCTGAGCATACTCATAGCAGCATGAGAGAAAGGCATCTCCCAGATGACTGGAGAATAAGCATTCTAGTGCCAGTGTACTAGGACAAAGGGGGGCATTCACTACTGTGGTTAGTATAGAGGCATCAAACTCCTGTCACACTGCAAGAAAGTGAAGGTGCGTGATAAATGAAGAAGTAGAAGAAAGTAGGATGGAAGATGAACATTTCAGATTCAGATCAGGATGCAGCACAACAAACCTGATGTTTGCAGTGAGACAGATAGTTAAGAAGACGCTAGACATGAGAAAAGAGCCCAGCTGGATTTTCCTAAATTTGGAGAAAGCATATGACAAGGCTCCAAGAAAGATGATCTGGTAAGTTCTATGATGAATTGAAGTTCAAGATACTCTGGCAGAATTATTGGAGGCTATTTACAAAGACATAGTGGCAAAAGGAGAAATAATTTTAGGTTAACAGAGGAGATCACAGTGGGAGTGGCTGTGCATAAGGGTTCAGCTCTCACTCCACTGTTGTTCATACTGATGAAGGACTATATTCGGAAATAGGTTGGAGGGGACAAATCATAAAAATGTTTCTGTATGAAGAACGTCAGCAAATGATAGGAGAATGGATTGCAAAATTGAAGGCACATGGGATGAAACTGAGTACAGTCAAGACTGGTGTCATGGTAGCAAAAGGGAGAAATCAGAAGACTAAAAATTGCAATAGAAGGGAAAAGAGTGGTGTAGGTTAACAGTTTTAAGTATTGCAGAGGTGTGATTCAGATGAGGGGAAGTCTGAATGAGGAGGTTAAAGCTTGAGACAGAGGTGGTGCAGCCAACTGGCATAGAGTATCAGAGATAGTGTGTGTCAGAAGAATGCCAAAGAAGATGAAAAGTAAAGTGTACAAAACAGTGGTATGATCAGTACTTTGATTTGGGAAAGCCAGGAAAAAGGCAGGAGGAAACAAGGAGATCCAGCAAAGAAATGAATGGATTGTGTGAGAGAAGACCTGTAAAAGTCAGCACTGACCATCAAAGAAGATGGAAGATTGGCATAAAATGAAGAAAGATGGGAGCAGTTGACACATCAACCTGACTGTGACATCTCCACTTTGAGCCAGTAATCACAGAGGCTGAATCCTCACCACTGGCACTGTAAAGGGACTTTCACTTGGAACAAAAATGGATACATCCAGTATTTTCATATGCAGCCCTCTCCATCAAGCACAATTTCCCTTAAGAGCACACAAGGAACACACTCTGTCTGGGGTCTGGATTTCTCTGTCTGTCTCCCTCCAGGTCCCCAGTAAGACTCTCCACTGGCAGAGCTATAGAGTTGAGACCTCAGCTGAGTGTCCAAGCCAAGTACTCCAGCACCCTCTCTGTGAAACCAGTCCTTCATGTCCCTGCTCCAAACAGCTCACACACACACAAACACATACACACACACACACACACACACACACACACACACACAAACACATACACACTCTTTGAGATTTAATTTTCATTCACAAACACACACACACACACACACACACACACACACACACACACACACACACACTGGGGAAAGGCTGGCACAGATTTACTAGTTATGCCACTTTCTTACTCTTTGAGATTTGATTTTCATTCACAAACACACACACACACACACACACACTGGGGAAAGGCTGGCACAGATTTACTAGTTATGCCACTTTCTGCTCAAACTATAAGGTAGTTACACTGCCATCAGACACTTCAAAGCCAGCTACACTAATGCTCTTGCAAGCATACCCAATTATACTAAGTGAAATTGATATTAATACAAATGGTAGTTTGACCAATGGCAAGGCTTTAAGGAGCAGCCAGAGATGTTACCAAATATGTAAGTATTCTCAGAGACTAAAATATTATCTAGAAGACCAGCCACAATGAAAAGTTTAAATATATTTTATAATAAGTAAGAAAAGAATATGAAAATACTAAATATCTATCTACAGTAAACGCCAGAGTTTCAATCACAGAAAATATTAAAATAATACAGACTGCAGAATAGATTCACACAGATACAGAAAAACAGTACTTAACTTATCTCACTATATTTTCCTAACTGAGCTAAAGAATTACTATTCCCTGGTCACTTACTAGAGCAAGACAAGATGAAGTAGGTGAGGGGTCCTTCCTTGTCAGGTTCCAAGAAGAGAGTGCCATGAGACTTCAGTCTCACTTATTAGTAAAATATAATTTTTAGTGATGGATTACAGAATGACATCACATACTTATAGTCAGCTGACTTCTGATCCCCATGCTACCTCCCTTAGCTAGAAGCTGTCAGGATTTAGCACGTGTCCATAAAACACACACACACACACACACACACACACACACACACACACACACACACACACACACACACACACACACACACACACAAAGCCTTGCTAAGATCTACTGCAGATTCTGGAAGTCATAAAACAATTTCAATCCTCCACCCTTCCAGAGTAGCAATTAGTTCACCCCCCCAAAGATAATGCAGAAAGCTTCCTAGTGCCGACTTATTGTCTCTGTTTTTTGTCTCTGACTTCATTGAGAACTGTAAGATACAATCTTTATGGCATAAGCCAGGTACTTTAATTTCAAACTATTTTCAAAGTTAGGTGGATCGAGATTAACGTCTTCTCTTCCTGTATCCTCTGTATCCTCTGTTAAAACATATACATTTAAACAATTACAATAATGCATGTATATTTCTTTTTCTGTCCAGCAGGGCACACTGTTGGTACATTTTTAACACAAGCAACTTTACAAATACATTTTTCAACACAAGCATCTGGATAAACCAGTCTGATATACAAATGACATATCATTCTATACAAAATTCCAGCTAGCTGTGTTGGCATATGTTACACATCCACTGCCCTACTTCTCCTGTCACATTGACCACATGTTCAAAATGATGAAAAGGAGGGGTTGATGATATGATGATTTTTTCCTATGGAGTGGCTGAAGAAGCAATGTGAATGGCAGTGTAGTTTTTCAAGGAATTCTCAAAACTGAATTGGTAAGAATGTTTTCTTGTTTTTTAATGGTTCTTGATTTCACTTTCAAAAAATTACACTGTGTATCTAAAGAAGAAGAAAATAAAACTACGGCTTTATTATATTTTTATATTATGGGCTTAATGTACAGATATAAATAAGATTCTAGCATTAGTCAACGTGTTACATGGCATACATGAATGTTTAATAGAAAGACAAGAAGTAGTGACAAATCACCACATGAATACTTCTTCTTGAGCTATTCTAATTGTGTTTGCTTAGACGTGATTGTTCCTGCATTGTTAACACTTCCATTTAATCACGTTTGATTTTTAACCAAGTAGGTGTAAGCTGTCATAAGATGTCTTTCAACCACTGGCCAGGCCACCTGTTAAATATATTAAAGGTTGACAGATAAAAATAGCTCATTATATGATCTAGAGAAATAAGAGAATAATTACAATCGACATTACATAAATTTGGCTCAAATGAAGATTATCTCAGTAGAATAAAACATAAAGAAATGAAAATAATTGCAACTGTAATTACATGCCACAGGTGATATAAAAAACTGTTACAAAAATACATAGAGTAAGAAAAAAATAGAATACATAACAAGCAAAGAAAATGGATATTAAACGCGCCTGTATGTGACAGTACAGATAGTAGTTAAATTCAATGGAAAGTCACAGACTAAAGCAACATCAGAAATAGGATGGGTGTGACATTTTACACAATGAAAAAAAATGAACAAGCACAGTAATTTGTCTAGTTCCAACCTCACCAATACAAGTGTTGAGGAAAAAATAAAAACAGAAAAACTAGCAGTCTTAAAACGTCATTGATGAGCTCAGTCACAATAATTTCCAAAAATCAGGAAACTCAGGTAGTGTTCCAAAGTAGCAAGCCTTTTATAGCATACTTATATGTATGTTATTTATATGTATTTTATATATATTTTTATGTATATATATATATATATAGATATATAGGAGCCCTTCATTTGTTCAAACTTTCAAATATTCGAAACTCATATGGCCAACACCATATGAGTGAGCGTTTGAAAGGCCGACAAATTATAGTGGAGATCCCGCTACAGTGTGGGACTAGAAGATTCCCCTTTCCTGCACTGTAGTGCGATCTCAGAGTGAGAATATTTCAGTAGCAGGGGATGTGGGGGGTGCTGAGGGGCTTGCCCCCCTGCATAACACAGTTTTACTGTGTTTACAGGTAGGTAAATGGTGCTATTTCAGGATGTCAGTCTTTCAGAATGCCGATCATATGGTGTCAGCCATATGAAAGTCGATATTCT